>NC_142714.1:23479848-23782878 GCF_055471065.1 Atractosteus spatula
TGCCCCACTAAAACTTCATTATTGCTGTTCCCTGCCAATAATTGAGTCCATTATCACCTTTTATGGACTCAGGTACCTGTTTAACTGTGTGCTGGGCTTCCTCACTCAACAGCCTGCAGTTGAGATTCAGTTTAATTGAATCTTTAAACTGGGGCTGGATGGCAGGGTTTGTGCCGATTTCAGATTTCATCATCTAATAACGAAGCACGTTTTCCTGAAACTGCTGTAGTCTAAAACAATGACAAATGCTGACAAGTGCTTAGAAAATATGGAATTCCTTTTTGAAAGACTTCTGGAATTCAAATTGTTTAAAAAGATCATTTTAATTTCAGATTAAATCACATGCTTTAATGTGAAATGTCTATATCTTGGTTATAATGTATGTCTGTAACATTGCCTACTAAGGTACAGTAGTTGGATGGCTAATGGTATTAAAGTTAGACAAAGAACACGTGGTAATTCTGTTACTCTGAGTCCTTTAAAGTCTTAGTGCCCCTGGCAGAACTGTCCTTATTTCATTTCTCTTGATATTTTAATCTTGATTAGTGAGAAGTTAAAAAAACCTAAAGCCTATGAAAATTATTGGTTAATACATTGGCTACTATACAGTACAGACACTTTTTGTGAGTTTATTTCTTCCAAAAAAATCTAAGTTAACTGGTATTTCTCTAGTATGTAAGTAAGCAATAACTGTACAGACAGTTGTATAACGTGACTGCAACTGAACTGACATAGTGAATAACTTTGTGGTGAAAAGATCATTGTACTTCAGTATATGTAAATGTTTGTGTTTCACTATTTGTTAAAATGCGCATTTTGCTGTCTTTTTTTACTTTTTTAACAACTTACAATTTGTGTACATATAGATAGGTGCAGATCTTATTTTAAAAATGCTTGAGAAATTCTTGGAATAGAGAAATTAAATTCGAAATGGAAACTGAGGTAAGGCGATAGGAAAATATTTTTTACTTCTGAAACAAAAAGCTTTTGTGTGCAGCCCTTTTCCCTGTAGCAGATGGTAAAACATTTTTTCATCTGACGATTTTATTCTGAATAATTTCATTAAATTTAGCACAAGGTCAATCAGAGCTACCAAGGACATTTGTTTTATTGGATCAGCTTTGGAGGATGAAGCAGAAAATATGTGTTTTGCCTTTTTAATTTCAGCCTTTTTGAATTAAAGTCATTTCAAAGCCTTAAAGAGTACTGGAACCCGTGCCATTCAAAATATAAATAGTTGAGAAGCATGTATGCAGCTTTTTTAGGAAAGTTATTGGTCCAGTTTCGTAACAGGAAAGTTAGTGTTATGCAGTATTGTCCAAAAACACCTCACTCATGCTTTGAGTGTAATGTACTCTGAATCGGTTGTTGTATATAGAAGTGATGGAAAATTTATGTCCTTTTGATTTGTGGACTCCTGTGGAGTAAGGGACCTTTTGCTGTTTACAGCAGCAATCCTGCTAGATGCCAGATAGGCCTCTTCCTCTCTCTCCCACTGTCCACTAGGTGACAGCACAACTCTTCTTCCCTTTGTTGTGCGATCCCTCAGATAAGGGAGCTTGATAAGAGTTGATGGAAATCTTTTCACCCTGATAAGAGAGAATGGCGACGAAGCTTGAACGCTTTAAATATCCCTCCTTGATCCGCCACCCAGATGTGCAGCCAAAAGGAGGTGGAAAAAGTCCAGAGCGTTCAGGCTGCTGCACACACCCCTCCTACAAGCGGAGCTGACGTCAGGGGCTGTGGCACGGTTCATCTGCGAAGTCGTTGCCAAGCCTGCAGTTTTGCACGATAGGTTCTTTTCAGTCCACAAAGCAGGTCTTTTCAAGTGAAGGTGGTTAAGCGAGGAGCTAAAATGGCTCTTTGGTGGGGAAAGTGTGTGCGTCTTCTAAACACTCTGGATAGGGAAGTCTCCCCTGGGGGGACTGTAGCCGGGCTAAAGGTTTCAGAACACTTTTCTTTATCAGAGACGGATCTGTTTAGCTTACCATTGTAGCGTGGCGCTGATGCCATTTCACTTATGTATTTTAAAACACAACAACTGCTTATCCTTAGTAAATGCCTCCATTTCACAAGGACTTGTAGAAGTCTTCAGTTAGCAAGGTTAATCCTGACCAGAGTGCAGGAGTGTATGAATGTGGACATAAGCTGCAATCACTTTCCATAGAGAAAGAGACAGAAAAAAATACAAATACACCGAAGCAACAAGGAATGTTTCCTTTTCCTGCTGCTTTAAGAACTCTCCATTGCACAAATCATGAAGACAAAACACTAGACTTCTAAGCACACCAGGAGAGTTCATCTTTGCTACTGTACGTGCCAGATTAGATTTTCCATCTCTGCAGACAGAAAATACCACATTTGCAAATGTTTAGGACTGGTAGATAAATTCTGAGAGTTTTAAAAGTATCTTTTAAAAACCTGTACTATTCCCAAAGGTAAATGTGATAATATCATGCCGTAACATAAAATGACTCTGCTAGTCTGAGACTGAAGTTTTGACATTTATGTAACTGGACACAAACTTGATGAACTGTCCCAGATTATAGATACCCCAGGCTCAGTAAAATGTTTCTCTCTGAATCCCAGATGATCTATAGGCAATCAGAAAGAAAGACAACTAGGACAAATGTGAGCATATCAGCAAGTTACTGTTTTGTTTATTAATGCTTTGGCCATTGCTTTTTGTTTTTATCACTCTCCTTTAAACATGTTGATGTGCTCTCTGTGGAATGTACATAATTATGAATGTTTTCTTTATGGTTAATCTAATAGTTATAAAGTTCCCAAGTACAAATTTGATGTTCTGTTTGGGCAGTCATTTTTAGTCCTACTTAGAATATAGCAAATATAAGGATGTCAGATTCACACAACAAAATCGGTCTTTTAAAAAACAATTATTTCTGTGCCACAGTGAGTAATTACAGTAGGGTATTTAAACAACTACAGATTAAAAAGCTTCTGAAAGATCTTGGCCACTGTGCCTGATGATACACTAACCTAATCCAGTTTGTACTCCAAATTGCATGCTTTCTACTGATTTTTTCTTTTCTTGTATGTAAAATGTGCCATTAAATTAAGATAAACACTATTGTCATAAATATAACCATGGTGCTAGAAAAATGAATGTTCTATTGCTGATGAGCAGCTTTTTATGTGGAGGATAGATTTTTAAAATAGGGAGCTGGAAAATCGTCTCACGTGTTCTTCTATTCGAATTATGTTTTGTAATGTTTTGTCTGTTGGAAAAATATGAACCCTGTGTCAAGTACAATACAACGTATTTGTATTGTTCAGCTCTTTTCACTCAAGGTTATTTTCCTTCTTTATAAAGAAACACAATTCTGTAGAGATGTTCAGCTGATATTTAACAAGCTGATTTTAATTGCTTGATGAGCAAAAAAAGAAAAATGCCATGTGTTAAGCCTTCTTCATGTTTTTCACTAGTGGTGGCTTTGAGTAGCCTGGCTGTACAGTAATTCAATCGAAATGTGCTTCCACCAAGCACTAATTCAGGGGTGTTTACAATTATTCCAACTATTTTGTTAGGGTTTTCATCTGTAAGTACTTTTCAGAATATCTGAGCATTTGATTCTACAATCTGGCAGCCAAAAAGTCACGACCAAGATTGATGGGGTGGTCCAAGTGTGATGACCTGACTGCACAGCATTGTGTTGATCAGATCCCAGAACCTCACCTGCTGCCCTTCCTGTGGGCTCATCCTGACATGACAACATCCCAGCTGGACAACATACACCCTCATACTGCTTGTGGAAGATGATAATAATAATAATTATTATAATAATAATAATAATAATAATAATAATTGCTTACACTTATATAGTGCTTTTCCGGACACTCCACTCAAAGAGCTTTACAGGTAATGGGGACTCTCCTCCACTGCCACCAATGTGCTGCATCCAACTGGAAGATGTCTTTCTTGTGAGATGAGGATGTGACGGTTGTGCCATGGATGTCCTAATTGCCGGATTTGAGCCCCATTCAACTGTTGTGAGATGAGCTAGGATGACAAATGGCATCTAGGACTCAGAGACCAGTGAACATACACATGCTTGTCCAGGAATGGAACAGACTCCCATCAGCAATCTGGCACAATGCATGTGTCACAGTAGAGTTTGTATTGTTTCCAGCAGTGGCCACACAACTGCTTACTACTTATGTGGCTTTCACAGTAGATCCCCTATGGATCAGCCCTATTTGTAACCTATTTTAATCAGCATAATTAATTTACCTGTGTTGGGATGATTCAATAAAATGTTTGTAATTCTCCTAATAATTTTGCAAAATAGTTGCAATTATAAGTGATAAGATCTCGTGATGCTCAGTATTTGAAATCTGCAGGTGGCAAGTTAAAGCACATCCTAAGGGACACTGTTCTTAATGTGCACCAAGAGGCCTGGAAGCAGCACCTGATCTTACAGCTGCAAGATCATTGTTTTTCTTCAACTATATTTAGTATGCTTGACCAGACAAGAATTGACAAAATCAATTAATCACATGGTGACAAAATGTAGGGCAGTGTTGTTGAATGCATTTAAGACCCTGTGTTTGGAACAGGTTATTTCCAGCCTAAATGTCTTTTTTTTTTTTCAAATCGTACAGCAGGTCATGGGTGTTCCAGAAGGGGGCTGGAATTACTTTTACCAGCAAACCCTGGGATTTTAATATCTTATCTAGAGTTTTAATGGCACACACCCATGCACTGCTTTAGAGGTGCTTCACTTATAAAAGAATGTGGCACACAGAATCTGGAAATTCTGAGATCTGGAAGAGGTAAAAGAAGAGAAAAGAGGGGCTTTTTTGGGAATACAAAGAGTTTCGTGAAAAGGAAAGATCCTGGCCCATCAAGCTCATTTGGTTGTTTGTTGCTAATTGATCCAATTGGTTTTGGGTTCACTTGTGGCTTGTTCCAGTCCTTTGTGTAGGAAGCATGCCGTCTTTCAGTTTTAAAAGAACTTTCCTTTAGTTTTCACATGTGCCCTCTGAAAGTTGGTGTTGATATTTCAGTGTTCTGCAGAAGTCTATTGAGTTGACTCTGTCAGTGCCTTTGTGGATTTTGAATTCCTAAATCATTTTTTCTCATTAACTTGTCCCATAAAGAGAAAAAATATTAGGCCTGCCATGCTAGGAATCCAGTGAGAATTAGGTTTTGATGTTATTTGCTTCTTGTAAACTTGGTCTATGTGAAAATGGATGTCTTCGCATACTTTCATTGCAGTCAGTAACATGCTAGAGCATCAGTTTTTTTTAAATGTCCTCTTCTGTGTGGTTTCCTCAACTTTTTTGTAACTTTTTCAGATCACCATGTGTGTGTCTGTACCGTATCTATCAACTTTGCTCAGAGGAACCCATTGAGTTCTCTCAGTGGGAGGTATACTTTAGAGTTAAATTGTGCCGTACTTCAGGGAGGTTTTGATTTAGAGTGGCCACAAGATTTCTTTTTAAATATGAACATAATGCAATTTAAAAGAATAAGAAATTACATCGAACCCTTAATACAGTTTGATAAATTCTCTGCATGTGACTGCAGGTGATTGCCTGCTCTTTCACCTATACTAGAGCTAGTATCAAAGTAGAATGCTTTCTACATCTCATTCTGCAGTGCCCTTTTCATCTCCTTTATTGACTTACTGACTTGATTCTTAATACATACTGCATATCTTTCGGTTCTCACTACCAGTAATTTATGATACGTAGTCTGTGTTGTTATCAGAAGGAACCTATTGTGATTGCAATTCCTTTATTTTGTAAACTCATTTTGGTGCCTATTTCTACAGTGGGTTTACTGAGCAATCTGGATGAGCTTGAGTGCTTAGTGGCACGTACAGTATGGCCTTCGAACCTGGGACCCCCTGTTCAGAGCCCAGGTCTACTGCCATGTTGTCACAATCATATCTAAGCCCAGTGTCTGCAGCCTTATCTTCCCCGTGTCTGTTTTTCTCTCTCATACTTGGCTTTGTTTGTCATAGTTTTCTATTTGTATAATAGTTTTCTATGTATATGGAAAGTGTGATTCAGAAGACATTGAGCAGAGATGCATCCTGTTTACATAGTTGGCACCAAAATTTGCATAATTTTATCCTTTTTTTTTCTTCCACTCAGATGTAAAAGATTGGGCGACCCTTGGGTGATTTGCATCTGACTTGACAATGAGTTGGCAGGCCCTTTGGACGAGAAAGTCAATGAAATTTCAGAATGCAAATAAGGGCTGGGAGATTCGGAAACAAGTGGAAAGCTCTAAAAAAACCGTCGCCATCGTGGTGTGAGGTTTCTGCTGGGCAGGAAAATAAAAACAAATGGTATTAACCCTGTCTTCTCTAATACATAATGTATCGATGGCAATGAATTCAGATGACAAATCTTATGGAAAATATCACATACCCCTAGAGGAAGACTACCCCTGTATCTTTGTCTTACGACCTCTTCTGAGGTCTGGGATAGATAGGCAACACACATACAGTACATGTTTACACACACATACATCTTTCACACATAAACCCACATACACATTTGTATACACACGCTTACACATGTTGACACACATACATGTTTACACACGCAACCTTACACACAAACACCCACATACGTTAATACAAACACACGCTTAAATACACACACATGTTTATACACACACTCTTACACACATACTTAATTTATATTTACCTGTATTTCTTCTCTATTATTGTTACTTAGTCTTTCTTCCTTGTAATGTTGTGTGCTTGTATGTGATTCTAGTGATATGCCCTTGAGCAATCACAGGAGATTTTATCTGTACCCATCAAAAAAAAGGCAGAAAGACGTTTTTTATTTGCTTTGTTATCAGTCAGCACGTTTTTAGGCCAAAATCAGTTGCCACAGAAATGGCCTGGACACTTGAGCTGGGTTTTTCAGGTTGACTAGAAAATGAACTAAACCAACACAGAGAATTAACCCTTTTCTGATTTGACATTCTGAATTGTCCACCTGAATTGCAAAATGCTTGTATGAAAGAAAGATACTTACATCAGCCAGTTCAAATAGTATTGTACAATATTTGTGTCTGTACAATTCACCGGGTTTAAGCACTTTAACCTGATAACCTTCCTGGTTACAAATGGAAGCTTACCATTGCATTTTCACAGAGTAAGAAATTAAGAAAGGTTACAATGTGAGAAGACCATTTAGGTTACCTTTCACATCTCATTGCTAGTAGATTCTAAATCCAAGGATTTTTCCCAGCTATTTCCTAAGAGATCTCAGTGGAAGGAGTGTAAATAAAAAAGCTGTTCTTTAAAACTGCTGCATTGCTAATTGCAAAATGTCTATTTGGTTCAGCTTACCAGCACTCAGCTGCTTTTGTCTTTCTGTCTAAGTAAACTTGTATTAAATTATTTTTTAAATTTTTAACAATGTGCATTTATCTTATACTGACAAGATTTTCTGTTACCTAAAGTGACCCGTGGGACATTACTAACAGTGGTTGAGTTTCCACAGGGTTAGCGTGCACATTCAGCGAGAACATGCTCATTTTCAGCTGTAGCCAGTGCACTTTGCTCTTCCTGCTGAAGTACTGTCATTAGGCTTTTATCTTCTTCCCACCAAAAATGACATGAGGGAGTTTTCTCTTTACAAAGAACAGAGAATGTTAGCATTTTTCTGTTTTGGTTGGCTGTAAATGAGCATAAGAGAGGTGAAGGTTATGTATGATGGGCGGTGAAGGACAGAAACCCTTTCTATTTCCCTGGCAGGTCTGCCTGAGACTGAGGCTGTCAGGTGAAGAACTTGGGTGTCTCTCCAGGAAGTGTGCTATACCCAAGAGAAAAGCTGTTAAAAAAGGATTCAAAAGAAACATGGGAGGCTTTGTGTAACTCATCTTGGTGTGTACAGCTTTCTGCTTACAAGAAGAGTTAAAAAAGACTGTTTTTTTCTGAGTGCTCCTGCTGTCTTATTAGCCTCCATACACCCCCTCACTCCTCCCCACCATGGTCACCCTAAAACTTTCCTTTCATCTCTTGTGATTCATTGCTTGTGACCTGAGAACAGGGAAAATACGGTCTGGAAACCGACACCACAGAGGTGATAACAGATAAAGCTACAATACCAGTAGCTTGGCCAGCTTTGGAATGCTTCTTGTTTGCAGAGCAAGTAGATAGTGCACACTTGATGGGGCTGTAATAAAATCCTGTTGTCATCAAAGCTGGCCCCCAATGTTTTTCTAAGCGCTCTCTGAGCTTTTCGGAAAAGAATTAAGACTGTTTGGAGGTTACTTGGATGTTTCTCTTAAGACAGGAAGCTTGATTGTAGAGGAGAGTGATTTATTGGTTTGTTCATGTGCATGCCTATCAGAATGATACATAGCCTTTTGGTTGAAAAACATGCTTCTTCACGGCTGCTTGTCACATAATCTGGGTGTTTCTACTCCTTCTTTTCTAATGTCAGTTCCTTCCTAGGTCCAGAGCTTTGTTTGTATAATATATGTGTGTTTTAAGGTTTTAAAGTTAGATTTTTTGTCTCCTCCGAATCACCAGCACAGAAATGAAATACATCTGGATTTGGAATTAAAAGGCCCAACAGGTGGTATTAATCAAAGAAAGCAATGCCAACTAGCTCTGATGAACTCGTGTTGTGATGCTAAAAAAAATTGAAAGCTTCAGAACGTTTCTAATTTCAGTATTGCCAGAGTGATTTTGTAAAATCTGTTTAAATTGTGTTTATTAAAAACTTCATTTTTAAAGGGTCCATTTTAAAAAAGGAAAAAAGAAGTGTATTGCCAAGAGAGAATGGCAGAAAAGAACATTGCAGCAGAGGCAAAAAAGTCAAATACTCATTGCAGTGAAATGAGTAAATAAAACAACTCGTAAACAAATAAATTAAAAATAAACAATGAAATCACTAAAAACTGCAAAATTGTTATAATAGGGAATTAATAACAGAAGATGAAAAAATGATAAACATGCTAAAATAATATTTCACATGTTTTAACAATAAAAAACAGATCATTAACATGCCCCACGGTAAGGAGTTCAAACAGAACAGTATAGGGTATATTTAGCATAACTCACACTGAGGTTCTGCAGGAGCTAGTTCACTAGAACTAAAACTTAGTAAAAAACAATAATTTGCTGCAGTCTGATGGTATTTTCCAGTCATACATAAGGAAATGAGGGATGTTATTTAATGGCCCCTAACTAGACTATTGCAGCTCTCATTAAGAATGAGAACTGTACCCACAGATTGGAAAATGGCAGATGGGGGGACAGATAGTGCAAGTGGCCCTAGAAGAATACTTCTATAAGAGTGATGGAATTTAGAAAGGATTTGGAAAGGGAAGATTTTGTTGAATGTATCAGAATTATCTGAACAAGTAAAAAGTACATTTCATAACAATAAAGCATAATACATGATATGTAGAGTTACTGAAAGCTTTTGGTAAGGACCCTCATGAAAGGTAAATTCTCAAATTAAACGTTATGGGAATCCAAGGTAATGTACTGTACATGGATTAAGAATCAGATAATGGAGTGGAAACATTGTCATTTTAAGGGCTAAAACTTTTAATTGGGCAGATGTAAGCAGTGGTGTGCCACAGGGATCCATTTTTGGCTCTGTCTCTTTAAGATCTATTTTAATCATTTAGATTCGGATATACTGTAGTTAGCAAGTTAGATTTGCAGATGATGTAAAAATATGGGTAACTTCAAAAAGAGGAAGCAGGAAGGGGATTTTAAAAATTCTTAGTTTAGGGAAACAATTTGAAAATTAAATTTAATGTTGATGAATACAAAGTGGCTCTGGTTTACTTCCACCATCCAAAGACATACTGTTAGATTACTCTGGGAAAACTGTCCCATGTGTGAGTGTGTCTATGTGATACCTCCTACCAGAAACCCAGGGATGAAAACAGATTGTGTCCAGGATAAATTGGGTCCCGAAGTGTAGCTCGAGCCCGGTAGTGGCAGTGGTTAAGATATATCCGGTCGATGGAGGGTAGCTCGGTTCCAATGATTTTGTGCGCAGACCTCACAACCCTCTGTATGGCTTTTCTGTCCTGCACTGTGGCTCCACCATACCACACCGTAATACCACCGGTCAGGACACTCTCAATGGGATTACGGTAAAAATTGGTGAGTGTTGTCTTGCTCATACCCCACTTCCTTAACTGTCTCAGGAAGTGAAGGCGCTGGTGGGCTTTAGTGAGGATGGCAGCAGTGTTCTCTGACCAGCTCAGCCTCTCAGTGATATGGAGGCAGAGGGACCTGAAGGTGCTGACAGTTTCGACTGGAGCCCCGTGAATAATGATGGTGTGTGACGTCCTCCGTGCCTCCTGAAGTCCACAATAATCTCTTTTGTTTTGCTGATGTTAAGTGTGAGGTTGTTGTTGTGGCACCACTCTACCAGCTCTGCTACCTCACTCCTGTAGGTGGTTTCATCATTGTTGCTGATAAGATCGATTACTGTGGTGTCATCAGCAAACTTGATAAATCTAGTCACACACTCATGTGTAAATAGAGAACACAGCCGTGGGCTCAGGCAGCAGCCCTGGGGGGCCCCTGTGTTGAGGATCAGAGGGGATGAGATTTTGTTTCCAATCCTCACCACTTGGGGTCTGCCTGTCAGGAAGTCCAGGACCCAGTTGCAGATGGAGTTGCTGAGGCCCAGACCCCTGAGTGTGACCACCAGCCTGCCTGGCACAATTGTGTTGAAGGCTGAGCTGAAGTCAATAAATTATATCCTGGCATAGGTGTTCCTCTTATCCAGGTGCTCAAGAGTGGTAAGAAGGGCCAGTGAGACAGCATTGTTCACTGACCTATTATTCCTATTAGCAAACTGCAGGGCATCCAGGGAGTCCAGGACAATACTGTTGATGTGTCCCATCACCAGTTTCTCCATGCACTTCGTGACTACTGAGGTGAGTGCCAATGGGTGATAATCATTCAGACATGGCACCTTGGTTGCTTTAGGCAGTGACACGACAGTAGTCCTCTTGAAGCACAGTGGAACAGTAGACAGGGATAGTGACATGTTAAATATTACAGTGAAGACAGGGGATAGCTGTGCTCTGCATGCCTTGTATTATATGTATGGTGTCACAGTGGTTAGCCTTGCATCACAGGTGTCCTGGGTTCAAAGCCTTTGAGGAGTTTGTATGTTGTCCATGTGTTCACATGGGTCCAGGTACTCCAGTTTCCTTCCACAGCCCAAAGACATACCAGTAGGTTAATTGGCTTCTGGGAGAACTGTCCCTGCCTCATCTCTGTTGCTTGTGGGATAGGCTCCAGCTCCCCATAACCCTGTATTGGATAAAGCAGTTAGAAAATGGATAGAAGTATTATAATTATAAGTGGTATTGGTCATATGAACATATGAATGATTTTCTAAAGATGGAAATTGATTTTTAAAGAAGACCGCTGAATTGGAGAGTGCACAGTTTGAGATGACTGAATCTGTGTGGTGCAGACCCTTTTTAAAAAAATACAGTTGTTATGATTTCTTTTTTTGTCACTTAAATAATTTCATTACCATTATACATGGAGGCTCCTGAAAGGTTTGACAAGTCCCCACATACTCTGTGGTAATGTTAAAATTGAACTGTTTTAATTATACTTTACCCTTTTAAGATTAAGTTCTCTTCTCTTGATTCACAAGAGAACTGAAGTCCAAACTGGAATGAGAAAAAGAATCTTTAAATTACTACAGACTTGAGAAGGATTAATGCAACATGGAAAATGTTAAAGTAAAAAGCATTTAGTGTCTTGTTGCCCTTTCTCCCTGTAGAGCAGAAGAGGGGTTCATGGAGTTTCTACCAAGGTTTGCTGTCATTGATGCCTGGCTGTAGTGTTGTCTTCTGCTGTTTCCCTTGTCTTCTCTCTCATGCCTGAGACACAGTGGAGTTCTAAACCCCAGATCATGTGATCCAATTCCACCAATCAAAACCCAATACAGTACTATAATGTATTATGGATGTGTGCCCATTATGCCTTCCGGGTTATGCTTTTTATGGGACAGGGTTGTTAGACTTGTGCTCAACCTCCAACATGGAGGACCTGGTGCCCGACGTGGGACATGAACCCACTACCCTGAGATTATGAGTCTCATGCTCTACCAACAGAGCTAGTCGGAAGGAAGTGACATATACCGTACACATTAGGTGCTGACCGCTCAGACTGTGCATTGGAACAAATACTGTATGAAACAAAATAGCTGGACAAAAATCCATAGTTAAAATGATTAATAAAAGTTCTTCAGAATAGGAAGTGTCTGCATGGTAGGTGTGACTGCCAAAGGCAGCTCTAGAACTGTGGTTAAATATTATCTCTCAATGTAAATGAGAACAGCCTTTGAAGAAGGAGGAAGTAGTTAAGCCAGTGCTGCATGATCCATATATGCTATTTTCTTGCTGTACAGATGTCACATACATGAATTCACTTCTTTTTTTTTTGAGAGGCATACAGCTTGTTTGGATCTGGAATAATGTTGCCCTTAGGACACTTTTCCAATAGGGGAACTGTCCTCATTCTCTGATCCTGGCTTCCCATATGACTCTCATATCTTAGTTCTCTATTTGAAGTGTAGTGTCCCTGCCCTTAAACTACAACTACAGTAAAACCTTAGCACTGCTTTCTGTAGCTCTGTGCTGTTCTTGAACGCCTACTTTTCAAGGCCTGATGTAGACTGCAGCGATGTTTAAAATATCCTCTGGGCAAGAAGGCAGCACCACCACACAAGATGAGCAAGATGGACACAGCCATGTTGTTGAAACTAACCCCTGGGCTTGTATCATACTGGGGGTCTGACCAGCTCACCCTCACGCTCAGGTTATCACTTTCAACCAAGGAATGCTGGAACACCTTTGCATGGTTGCTCAAATGGATTCAATTGTAGAAGCGTTATCCGAATCTCCTGACCTACAATGATGAATTATTTCATGTGAGTTTTGATGAAGGTACCAAGTTGATTGGATTCCTGTCAGGCAGGAATGATCAGCTGTACAATAGTTCTATCAAAAGAACTAAATTATGTTGGTATTTTCCAATACCAGTCTCTCAATGCCTTGATTAAAGAAATTGCCTGTGTAAGTGCTCAAAACAGCTTGTTCCACGTGTTTAAAAATTGGTGATTAATAAAACCAATTACAGGAGGTTGTGTGACACTGATGTCTTATGTCCTGTAAGGTAATCTAATGATTTTTCTTTCACCTTAGCCCTAAGAAGATTTCCCACAAGTGAATACTATTGGGAGCAAAACTGCCAATACAATATTAATTTTTTCTTTAGAGATGACAAATCCTTAACTCACTTCTGAATGATATAGTACAAATGTTTTCCAATAAAGCTTCAGAGGTTCTGTTAAATAGTGTAGTGCAGGAGTCCAAAACCACCTTATCCGTGAGATCAATAATTTAAGTTAACCTTGCATTTTTTGTTATGATGAGGCATGCTACACATCTACAGTTTATTTATTCCAAATTACAAGTATCATATATTTCAAATTACAATATAGAAATAGAAAACACAGTACATGATTAATCATTGAACCCTACAGGTCCCCTTGGCCACAAAGCATTCCTACAGAGTGCAAACAATAGATTCTGGGGTTTTGCGGGATAACTTCTGATAGTTGGTTTACAGTGCATGAGCCTTGATTTGAGTTTCCATTTATAAAAGAAGACAATGGAGTTTGCTTCTTGTTTGTGCTACATTACATTGGAGAATGCACTATTTCAAAGCAGACGTCAAGACATACAGAAGTTAATTAGCGAACTGATTAAAAATAAGAGTTTTCAGAGGGAATAAATGCTGAAAAGGCTACCTGCCCCCTTTGAAGCAGATATGGCGGGGAGATTCATTCTGAAGAGGGGGATTTCAGTACAGAGGCACTACTGTGCCAAGAGTGTCATGGACATTTCTGGCGGATGTTTAATGTCTAAAAGAGCACACAGGTCGCCTTGTTTATTTTTGAAGCTCATTCACTTGCAGCTAAAGCTACACCAGCCTGCAATGCCTGGCACAGCTGGATATCGAGCAGGCACATTTCTGTTTTGACGTATGTCAGCTTTATTTCCATAATACCTTGCGCAGGTGTTAACCAACCTCATGCTGAACCCGGCTGTGTTTTCTTTGGCAGGGGTGGGTGGGGGAGAAGAAAAATAGCAATAAACAAAATGCAAGGTTATATCCTGATATCGTTTCCCATCACTCAGGTTTCAGCCACTTCTTTCTTAATGAGAACTGTGGGCAAAACTGAGTAAACAAATGAATTGCTAAAAAGAGGCCTAGGTCTTATCAACCAGGGTTAGAGAATGAACAAGTCTGTGGGCTTGGGTGAAGCTTTTATTCTTCACAGCCTGCAGAAGACTAGCTTTATTATTTTCAGTGCATTCCCATTAAATGCATTAACGACAGTTTTTGCACCTTCAAAATTAGTTTCACATACAAATACAGAAAATAAAATAGAGAAAACATCTTCTGTTATGCTTAGTGAAAATATTGATTAATCTAACAGTTTTTATATCTGCACAAGTGGTATCCTGTGTATTGTAGTTTCTTTGCTGTTTTACCTTTAAATAAAATATCATGTATTTCCGAGTTGCACGGTTCGATGCTGTTCAACACTTGGTGTCAGTGGAATGCCAAATGACTTTGCCTCTGTATTTCTGTGAAGAGCAAAAGAGATATCATGTACATCCAGTCAATTCAGTTTCAAATTCTTCTGAAGGTGTACTGTATGTTTTCAGCAAAACTTAGGTGCTCCAGGGCAGTTTGGTGATATTATCCTGTTGTTTCAGGACAGAATTTTCTGTAAAAGTATATGTTTCCAGCTCTTATGAAATACAATTTCCTTGTTTGAAAGTGAGTGTACAGTTTATTTACTTTTTTGTTGTAAATAGAGCCAAAGTCCTTTAGAAACTAGTGGCACATGAATACTGTATTCAGTATCTAAAAATTGCTGTATAAATGGGAAACCTAACAAATGTCCTCAATTCATTTGGCTAAAGTTTGGGCACATGAAGTACAGGTACAGTATTACTTTTTCTAGAAGGCAAAATGGCTTGCGACACTTTTTTTTAGAAAATCAAATGGATGGATCTTCCACATAATTCAATTTAGATCTGTTTGTTAAAAACCTCACTTGCCCATGGCCTTTCTGTAATACGCCCAGAAAAATGTAAAAGTCTTACACATTTTCTGGAAAGTGAATGTTTTCTCAAAGTTAAAAATAAAGTAACAGCTTCTCAGTATTCCATTTTCCAAACAAGTCTGGGCAGTAATGACCATGATGTGGCTGTCTACAATAATGATAAGTGCTAACAGTGATAGTTCCCATATCCCATATCCTGAGCTCACAAACTGTGAAAAGTATGTTTATTCTGCTTTCTAGCCAGTGTGGCGTAAGGCATGATTTGTACTCAGATAAACTCGGACAGTTGCCGGTCATTCAGCCCAGCTCAGAAAACGTCGTCGGTTTAAACAGGTATGTTTTTACTTTAGATTTGAAAAACTTAAACTGCTCCTAATGTCATTTAGAAAAGAGTTTCCAAAATCGAAAAAGAATACTGCTAACATAAACCTTTTCCCCCTTAATAATATTTTATCTAGGGCCTTCCATAACAACAAATAATGTTAATACTGTATATGCCATGTCTTATTGTTTTTTTTTTACTTTTTTTGTTAGCACACAAAATGAACAATTAAATCTATACTGTATATTCATATCTTTAAATACTGACCATGACTCTTTGTATGTACTGTATATGCATACACATTACAGCGCATTAATAAGCAGACTTATCAAGTTTGCCAACAGTACCTCTAAACCTGTGCTATAACTTATAGTGGCCATCAGCAATTTCTCCTCCAAGCTGCACAAGGCCTTGCAAGCTACCAGATGTGGAGGTGTTTGTGTCTGTTCTTCTGAGCTTTTCATTCTGTTTCAGCTGTCAGACCCTTATCAGGGGTGATCTCCTAATGGCAGCATGTCATATATTTAAACACATTTATATACCATTTATATAGATCTTCAATCACGGGATTTTGATTGAGATTGAAATAGTTTAAAATCAAACAAGAACAGCCGCTGTTGGAATGCCCTTTTGCAACATGAGTAAACAAGAGTATTTTTTCTTGATGAGGCCAGTACAGTATAACCCCTGTGTGTATTTACAGAAACCATGAGGAATTATGCAGATAGCTTTCTTGTTGTTCCACAAGAATGTGTGGATGTTCAGTGTAGCTAGGATCATTGATTCTTGCCAACAATTCTGAAGAAGAATTTGTTCGCTTAGGCATTCAGCATCGTGTGCTCTCAGGATACATAATCTATTGTCCCTTCATTAATCTCCTGAAAAGCAGTCCACTTTAAAATGTTGTATGAAAATGTCCACATTTTTCTAAATCCTAGAAGTAAAGTTAGAAATACCAGGGATGCAGTGTACTGTGGGATAGGATATATTTGTTCTCCAGTCGAATCTTGTCTGTATTAAACACAGAAATTATTTTCAATGATCAAGTGATAGTATATAAGACACTATGCCTGACTGGAGAACCTCAGGTGCTAAACAGTATGGAAATCTGAAAGGAAATGTCATTGTTTGCACTCATGAATAATAAGTTATAGTTGAAAATGATGTGGCAAACAAAGAAAGGCACCTCTTTTTCAGTTCCCTTATGCAACCAGGAACAGGCAATTCAGATCACATTGTCAGTTGAAAAAGTATGTCAGTGTCTCGTTATTTTTATCTACTTAAGTTTAATATCTACTACAGCATTACATACTGTAGTACTGGAGGGCAATGTGAAGATGGAAATCTCACAAGAGCACAGTGAATGTAACTGTGGTAGTTTGGCACTGTAATCCCACTAAAATAAAGTTGTAAGGCACATTCAGCAGGGAACCAGTAGAGAATGATTACAGACTGTTCTATTACTAACAATTTCCATTCTGGTTGTCAGGCTCAGTATTATGAGTTGCTTGTGTGGGGATATCCTGATTTTAAAGATTCTGAGCTATCGTGAACTGCAACAGCAAAGCTCGGGAAACTGATTAAATGATTTCAAACATAGGGATAAAATATTTCATTCTTTATCATCTTCTTTTTCAAGCATTGTAAATGTTTCATGTTTACATTAAATTCTTTAGAAAACAGTCCGATATGAAGTCAATTTCCAAGGAGTCTGGTGAAGGCCATCAAAATACCATTTTCATATTCATATCATAAAGCAGCAACATTGATTTTTATATCACAAACTGTGCTATGAATGTGCGATTATACTGTGAGGCTAAGAAGACAGTGACAGAAGTTACAAGTTTAAATAATTTAAAAAAACATCCAATTCAAGTGAATATACTGTACGTCAGATTATATCTAAATATAAATTAATGATTTTCAGTTCTGTCAAGTTTACTATTTGTTATTAAGTAAATGATTAAGAGATAATGGATGTTTTAAAATTTTAACTCGTTATTCTCATAGGGAAAAAAATTCAAATGAATTCTCGTTCCTCTATGATGAGGTAACAGGGGACGTATTTGAGTGTTACACATGACTGAAAATATACTGCCCCAAAGCTCCTAACCCACTGTAGATTTGTGCATGACAAACTTGCTTCCCCTTACACTTTTTATGTTCTTTGGTTAATTAAAATAGGAGTACCGCAAGCATTGATGCGTATTTTTATGTAATGAAAAAGCCATGAAATATACTGTTCCAGTAAAAATTGAACAGGGCATTTCTTCACACTGATGGACTGCAAGAGGGTGAAACTATCTGTCATAGGTAAATAAATTAGAAACAAAAAAATCTGTGTACGTGGAATATAATTTATTCCCATTTCAAAATAAGAACAGAAAATAGATTATTTGTTAAGTTAATATATGTTTGAAATTCTGCACACTAAATAATTTTATACCAATAACACACACTGTATTTTTTACTACTTTCTCCATTGTCTTGAAAGGTATTTCTTTTTAAATTCATTTTCTTTTTTTGCTTTAAGTTGCTTTTTGTGTGTGTAATCAGCAATCTCTTACTTAAGATTTTCTCTAGTTTTCGTCCTGGCTTATTTGGCGGATCTAGTGGAAGACCTCATGCCAGTGCCACTCTCGAGCTGCCCTGCTGTTGGGACAAACTCCTGCCTGACACATGCTCGATATGACTGCGATTTGCGAGTAACCTTTTGAAACAATGGAAAGTAAAATATTTTCTGTGGCAGAGCGGAACGAGCTACAGACGCTGGTCCAGATGGCAGCCCTGCCTCCCCTCATAATATTGTTTCATATCAAAAGATAAGGCTGTGTTGTGGCATAGAGATCCCTTTTTACTGTTCAGTGACATTTGTCTGTGAATTAGAGTCACTGTAGTGGTTCTAATCTCCTACAAACCCTGAGGGAACTCCTGTCTCTGTAATCCATCTATTATTCCATAGTGTCATGATAGGCTTGCCATTGTCTTCAGAATGACTTACAGAATAGAGTCGTGCTATTGATTGCTGCAGGTAAATTAGCTACTGCTCAACAGAGTGTGCTGTAAGCCACTGCTGTCTTCACTGCCCTTTCTCCTCCCCACTAGTTGTTAATTACTCAGCAGTACAATATAGAGCCTCAGACCATTATAGAGTGAACACTGGCCTCTGCGCACTGTTTCAGGTATGCAGCTGCCAACCATCCATTTTCTAACTGCTTCATTGAAATCAGAGTCATGGGGGAGTCGGGATCTCGGCAAGCCAAGTGTGCAAGGCAGGGTGTGCCCTGGACAGGATGATGGTTAAGCACAGGGCACACATACACACAAGTCATGAACACACGAGTGCTGCACCAGTCCTCTGTCAGCTGCTACTGTACCTCCCCTATAGGCTTTGTGGGGCTCACAGTTTGTGACATGAGCCATCAGTGTGTAATTCGGTGGATGTGTGCTCGTTGTTCTCTCATAAGACAGAAGGGAAGTCGTAGTTTTGCACAGTGTGAGAGTAGTAGTGGTGTGAAGGGGGGTGGGGAGTATTGAAAGAAAAATAATTGACAATTATAAGGTATCTTAGCCAAATAACTGCAGTGCTCCTGCTGTGCACAATGAAAGTCAGAAAATTCAGATTTCTCAATAAATGACTTTTTTTCTACACGAGCACTCGGCAACAAGTGCATGGATTAGCGCAGAAGAAGGGGGTGTCTGGAGCTGGCTGCGGTGTTGACTGTGCAGAAGTGCTGCTGTTTCACAGGCTGCTAGTCTTCCTTTGGAAAAGGGTGGGGTGGGAAGGGGAGGGGGGGGGGTTTCTTCAGGCACCCCATGTCATTGACAGACAGTCAGAGCCCATTATCGAGTAAGGGCTGCCGTGTGCTTAGTGCAATCTGTCAACATTTTTATGAGAGAAGGGGAGCTGGAAGGATAAAGCTGCTTTCCTGACATGTTTGCCATTTCGTTTAGCTGCAGTGGATTCTGTGTAGTGCCTTCTGTTTACCAAGAGCTTAAGGTTTTGCTCTGCCAGCTAGTTCTTTTTCAGGTTTTTGCTTTTCAATTCATACACTGTAGTGCTTCAAGAGGCCCATACGTCCTTATGTCTATCTCCCTGTTTCTGTGTGTTCAGCCTACAACCCCAATAGATATCACACAGGAGTGTTTGATTTCCTGTGTGGTGGATAGGCAGCCAGCTTTGACCATTCCTCTCACATTACAATTTGCCCAAAGCGTATAAGCTGAAGTATTTAGTAATTTCATTTATGTGACCAGCAGTTGTTGGTTATTTTGTATTTTTTCAGGATTCTGTTACAGGTTTTGTGGGGATATTATCAGGTATATTTCAGAAAGGTATTTTATACTGTATATCTAAGCATACCAGGTTTCTTGTTTTATTAAAAAATATAAACTATTTTGTTTTGTAAAACTTGTTTTTTTTTCTGAGTATGCTGAACCTAAAAACAAGGTCATTTGCATGGATTCTCTCCGAATAAAAAAAAATATCAATTGAAAATTGCTTTTATTTGCAGATATACGTGATTGAGCTACTAGGTGAGGCATTCTCAAACAGAGCTGGTATTTCATCAACTACAGTTAAAAGTGGTTTGTATGAGTTATATAACAGCTATTCTTAGACTGCAAAAAAAATGGAAAACCAGTATCTGCACTTGATAAATTCTTGGCATAAATGGTAAAACTAACACTAGCTATAATTAAATTTAAAGAGGAAAGAATGAAGCAAGGGTTAACATTGTCCTTTGGGCAGTTATAGTTCATGCGCTGGTCATTTAGAGAAAATGAAAATAAATATGGTATATTAACAAAGGTGCTTTATGAGAGAGCAAAAGAAGATACAGCAATATATTTCATGAAAACTGGTTTTGATGACCAATTGTGTTTTTCTTGTCCTTGCCTGTTGCTGCCAATAGGTTTATTATCTGGCTCTTGAAGATCAGAGAAACATGAGCTGTGTTGTGAAGCCGAAATGAGCACAGACCTGAACATAATTAGGCGGGCCAGCAGGAAGTGGAAAATACTTTGATGGATTTACTGGAAAAGGTTCTGGGAGATTTGGGAGATTGAGGTTCTGTGAAATAGGGTAAAGAATAGTGAAACTACAATTCAGAAAACTGAGAAATGAGGCACGAGACCAGGTCTGTGATGACAATAAAAGAATGAGTTGTGTGAGAGGAACTTCTGACAGTTGTTTGACTGAAAGATTAATGTGCTAATCACCTTTTCATCTCATTAGTCAGTGTCAGCTTTACCCCTAAATCTCCCTCTCAGCTTTTCTGTGGTTATCTGCTCTTCCCAATAGCTTTAAGAAGAAGGCTCTTAATAAGGCATTTTAGCCTCCTAAACAATATGTTGGCACTAGCAATTTCTTTCTTTATTCTCTGAATTGTCAGATGATGACTTGGGAGACATGAGACGAACTATGATGCTGCAAAATCACATGAATACCTTTCCTTGTTACCTTAAAAAATATGAAGTGAAAATGTATTAGCCATTTATGGTGTGACAATGTCTTTATTTCATGTGTGTGCCGCAAAATGAGGAACAGAATGGCTTATTGTGGTTGTAATATAATCTGATGAAAGCATGAGATCTTTTAAACAACTATAATCATCCCATGCAGGCTTGTCTCTCTGTGGGGAAAAAGCTAGGTAAAGTGGACTAGAAGTAATGGCTTCTTGAAGTTATCGTTGTGTTACGAAAAAGCCCTGCCAAAAGTCTAGCCACAAATCTTTTTAAGGCCAAAACTGTAAATGTTCTAATTTCCCTGTCCGACATCTTTATTGCACTTGGTCAGACTGGGTAAGATGAACCAGTTTGAGTCCTGTTTGGGTTTTCTGGGGCTAGAGGAATTGTGACATCAATGCAACACAATACTAAAACACTTAACACTTAACGATTTTTCAGATAGTAGGTACACACTGAACGCTAATGTGTCTACACTGAGGAGTCTGTACAAAATGGCCACAATGTTTAATAGTGTATATATTTTTTGTTTCTTTTGGTATGTGGTATTATTAAGGGTAATAATGTCTGTTCAAGTTTTTGTGATCACATGCATTTTCATTTTGTACTAGAACAAAAGAGACTGCATTCTCTTGCTTAATCACCTAGAAGAAATGTGGTGCTATTCATCCCAGCTTTTTGTAGACAAATGCGAACAGGATTAGGCTGCCTTTATAAACTGAAGGTTATATAAATAAACCATTGACATAGCACATACATAATGGGAAGATCATGAAATTGAGGAAGCAAAGTGTTAATTTTACCTTATCTTAAGTAGATAAACTTAGAGATCACATTTGTGTTTAAAGTGTTAAATTAAACATACCATGTAAGCAGGTTCAGGCACTCTTTCAGGTATTGAAACTGACAGTGCCATTTCGTTGCTAAAGCCAGTTGGTACACAATGTGGTGTTTAATGCTGTAATGCCTCAAATTCATAATTTCTTAATTTTCCATTAATTATTGTTAAAGGTGGCACAGGGGTGTGGTTGCTACAGGCTACTACTGCAGCCTCTTAGCTCCTTGTTCCCGAATTCAATTCCAGCCCTGGACTCCTTTTGTGTGGAGTTTGCATGTTCTGCCAGTGGCAGTGTGGATTTTTTGTCAAGTGCTCTTATTTCCTTCCACACTTGAAAGACATGCTGTCTAGGTTAATTGACATCTCTAAATTGTCCCCATATGTAAGCATGGGAGTACTCAGTGATGGAGCGTAAGTCATCCTGTCCACTGTGTACTGTGTTTTTGCTGCCGGATTAAGCTCCCGTTCACTGCAATCCTGTATTTTACTAAGCAGTTGTTAAAAGACGATGGATTATTGGAAAAAGAAAAAATGTTTTGTCTCAGCTTTAGACTGCTGTAAGGTTGTTTGAAAAATGTTGTTTTTGGTTCTTGTTATTTATGTATCAGCATCAACATTGCTGTTTAAAACTCCCAGGTCATATGAAATTTAAAGCCAATTAAAAGTCAGTGCTGAAAATGCTGCAGAAAAAGCTTTATTGAGTCTTACTCTGCTATAAAACTTCTTGAGGTATCAGAAAATTAATGAAGAGTGAAAGCTAAACCTTTCGTGCAGAGGCCGGTGTATTTAATTGATTTTACTGTTTTTTTTGCTGGGATTTTCCCCAGACTTTACTGTTTTCTCGGGCCAGTCATCAAACAGAATCCGAGCTACTGTATGTGCTTTTCATTAAAAGAAAGCGCTTTTTGGAGGTGTAAACAAAAAGCAAGCTCGCTCTTACCTTTCAGAGACAGGTCACTTCTAATAGGTGAGGAGAGCCTCTCTGGAGCGCCATTGGTCAGATGTGGTTAATTAGAGGCAAATGAATGACAGCTGTTCTTTATGTCTGTGGCACACCTTTGATCTGCTCCAACCTCAGACCCCTTTCGGACAAGGCCGTTAAATACGGGCCAGGAGGCCTGGTTTTAAAACTGTTAGGGCCCTCTGGGGGAAATGAGGGATAGAGAGAGCCGAGAAGTGACAGTCTTGGAAAATGCAGGCCCCCGCTACCTCCTGATTCATTAGATGAGCGTTAACGATGTCAAAGCAGGAGAGCAATGTCTGTCCCTTTCCAGCAGCACCAGCCACAGAGAGTTATAGAAACACAGTGTCCATGGTTTAGTAGGCTTGGTTCTTAATTTGGAGAAAGTGTGTTCTGAATGTACAGGGAAATCGCAACCTATGTGTGTGTGAGAATGTGTGGGAGGGAGCATTGTCTACATATTTTTCTAGAATGGAGATTGGTTCAATATGCAATGAATGGGGAGCAGCTGCCATGGCATATTCACAAAGTAACCTAGATTTGACCTCCATGGTCTACTTGCTGTTACTGAGGCAGTTTCAAGTTCTACATGTACTGTAGGCAAAGTCTAGTGCCATTGGACAATGTGAGCACGTTTCAGTGATATAAAGCCATTTTCTAGTCTTAAGCATTTATACTAAGGAGGCTGTCGCAAGGGCAATACCTGTTTCATTGTAGTACATCTTCTTTCGGGCAAAATAGCAGAACTTAAAGGCCTGTGTATCATATTTCCAAAAGACCTTTTTATTAGACACTGATGTTAATTTCAGTTGTAGCATGTTTATATTAAATGATGAAATTGGCCTTCCTTAGACTGATGGCTTGGCTGTCACTGTTCATGATGATGCTTTAAGGAAAAATACCATTTGTAGGGAAATGAGAGCAATTGGCTTTTTCCAGTCTTCAGGATATGCAGCAGGCTGACAAAACAGGACTGAAGGGTACTGGCAACGTGTTTCAGACATTAGAAGCATTCAAATTTTGTGAGGTCTTTTGAACCTTCAAATATTCATTATGTTTTTATCACACTTCACAAGCAGTTACATGGCAGCCACTTCCCGGCTTAATTTAAAGTTATCACTATATTAGTCTAAAATAATTTTGAAATGTTTGCTCTATGGCTTCATTTAGGACAGCTGTTAAGTCCCATGAGTGACAGTACACAAAGCACAGTGACTGCAGGTTCATGATAGATCTTACCCAGCTAAACATGCAGTCTTTTGAAAGCCTTGCGCTCACTAATGATGGATCATTTCAAATTGTGTTTATTGGATTTCTGTCATCAAAAGCTGCACTGCATTCTGCCGTCATTGTGGATTGTAAAATGATCTGCTAGCACTTCATGCAAAGTAGCCTTCCGTAGCTCTAAGATCTGTATTTGTGTTTATTAAAAGCTGCTTGGAAAAGCTTTAGTAACCCATGCAAATGCTTTGGTCCTGAATGAAATTAATCCACTCTGTATCTTGCAGTTAACATCCTTGTGGGTAGAGATGAAGCAGGAGACTCCAACTAAAATTGCTTCAGTGCCCTAACTAACATCCTTGACCCTACAGGTCTATTGTTCTAATTTATTGCGTTTGTCATGTTTTGCATTATTTTAAAAGACTATAAGTGGCTTAGAGCCACATGCCTCCTTTTATTTGTAGTTTCATTTGCATGGACTCTGCGCCAACTTTTAGGGACAAACATTTATTCCAAGCCATGCTGTGTTCTAGTTTTTATGCAATCACTGCCTTTTTGAAAATGGTTAAGCTAAAAACATGATGGAAATGAATTTTGATTCCATTAATGATTAGTGCCTCAAATATAAAGACACAAAGTTAAAACTGGGGGAATCAATTTCTTGGACAAATAATGCAGGAATGAACAAAGCAAGGTGCAATTACCAAATTATTTTACATACCTGCACCTGCAGCTAATGCAGAATATCTGTACCTGGGATACAGGTAGAACTGTATAAATTGTGATAGATAATACTCAGAAATAGACATGGGAAAAGAAATTTAGAACTGTCAAGTTATGAACAGAAGGAAAATAATTGTAGTTCAAGTAGGTAGCTGCGTCAGCATGCGTAGACTGCAAAGGAACAAGTAAAGGTTTATTCTATGCTGAAAAGATAAGAAAGAAAACACAACATGTAAGTCAGACGTCATTGGTAGTGCAGAGTTAGTGCATGTGGAGATTTGGGTGATGCAATGAATTCCTCTCTAGTTTCAGCCTGGGTCCTGAGTTTGAGTCTGATCCTGTCTGTGGGGAGTTTGCATGGTCTTGTCACATTTGTGGGGATTTTGTCTGGGTTCCTCCCACCTCTAACAGACATGCTGCTTGAATTTGGTTTTGTGTTCTGAATTGTCCCATTCCCCTTGTCCTGTGTCCTGCATTCTACAGTACCTCACACCCTTCCTTTCCAGGATGGGCTCCATCTTACTGTAATGGGCTCTCCAGGGTGAGTGGCTAAATGGATGGGTGGAGAGATTCAGTTACTTGGCAGAGTAAAGAAGCAATAAAAAACACAAATAGAATGTTTATAGTAGGGAGCAGAAAATACAAGCCAAGAGAGGTTATGCTAAAACTTGACAATACCTTAGTTTGACTGCATCTGGCAAAGTTCACGCAGTTTTAGTATTCCATATCATAAACATTTTATAGAAGCCTCGGAGAAAGTCCAAAAAAGATCAGCCAGCACAAGATGTCTGAGAGCTTTGACCTTAAAAGTTATTTAACATGAACTTATCAATGTGAAATATAACTCAGCTTTTGCAGTGATAAGAGAAAACACTTTATCAGAGTAGTCTAAAAGGTTGATTATGCCTGCAGTGTTGTGTACTAATCAACCAAGAGCAAGTGGTTTCATTTAGTGCAAAACTTCACAAGGCAGGTAGGTACATTAGATAAATATAATTACAATATACAGTGCCCACTTTGTTTAAAACAATTCTAAAAATGTTTATAGTGCTGCACAGAGCAAAATCGTATATTCCAGGAACTATAAGGATCATATTTATTCACATCCTTGTAGTTAATATTTTGTAAATCCTCCTCTGGCATAGACAACACTAACAAGATGACTCCTCTAATGTGCTGTGAGCCTATGGCACTTCAGAGGGAGGATTTCTGATCCGTACTCCAAACAGAATTGCTCTAGATGAGTTTGTGAACTGCCTTTTTTATTTCAAAGCACAAATGTTTGATTAGATGGACATCTGGAGTAAGAGATGGCCAATCCAACCCATTGTGTGCACTAAGCCTTTTCTTTGTCAGTTTGGATGCATGTTTTATATCATTGTCATGCTGGCAAGTCAAAGTTTGGCTGACGCTGTGCTCCATAGACTGCAATCAAATGCTTCTCCCAATAATTCTCAATACGCACCCACAGCGCTTGGTATAATCAGCTCTTGCCCGATACCGAACATCCTCCATCCTGGCTATAAAAGAATGTGGAAAAAGCTGAATCTTCCATTTTGCACTGTAGTATCCATTATTAAAAGATTGTTGGTATGGAGGCAACTGTGTCAGAAAGAAGACTGAAAAGTATCTTGTCAGATAAGTAGTTTGTATGGCATCTGTAAATCGATAAGAAACAGCAGAGGATCTCCAACACATGGACACAATGTCCATGGAAATTACCAGTTGACACTGCCTGTGGCATTCATTGCCAGATTGCAAAGAAGAAACCTTTTCAGAGAGTGAACCACAAAAGTGACTCATATTTGCCAGACTAGATCAGTATGACAATTGGGACCTTGTCTTATGAAGGAATGAAAGGCTTTTTGGACAGGCTCATGAATGTTATGTTTGCAATAAAAAAAAGATAAAGCTCATGTTGTGATAATACTCATGCTCAAGGTGAAATACTGTATCTGTCTGTTATGTTTTGGAGTCGCTTTGGATCTGGAGCCTATGTTAAGAGAAATCATAGACTCCAAGACATACTAGGACGTTTTGTCCAAACATCTAGCTCTCTCTACCTAGTGAAATATAGAATGAAGAGTGGAATTCAAAGTTGTTTGCATTTTATTTTTACTCTTAGTCAAGATTGGAACTTAAGTATAGTAGTTAAAGGTGAAAGAAATGTTCATTGCTCAGTCTGTCAGTATATAGTAATCCTTGGCCACTGAAATCCAAAAAGAAAGAAGGTCACATTTTGTAAACTGAAGCATCATCTGATCGTTCCATAAGCTGGGTTGCCAAAGCTGTATACTGGTCAATGGCTTCTTCAGCTGGATCAGGGAACAGTTTACAGAACCCTTCAGTTCTGTCAGCAACCAAACATCTCGTGCTGTTTAAATTGAAAGATTTGGCTGGCTCAGTTAGTCAGATGTCGGCCATGTTTGGCAAAACAATTCAGTGCCTGTGTAACTAACTGCCAAGGGAGACCTTTTCTGATCAGGAAGTGCATGCACCTCCGTCCTTACTTCACAAAGGAAGTCCAACAGGTTGACTCTTTCACCTGCCCCTGTCCTTACTGTGAAACTGATGGTGCAAGTGATCAGAATCTCTACTCTCGCACAAAGCAGCAAAATGCCTGGAAGCCAGACAGTTGTTTTTCATGGTTTCATGGGGCTGACCATTTTCACAACAAAGTTCTGTAAGCACGCCAGCTTGTTTTCTCTCTCTTCAATCATGTTGTCACCCAGGCAGTGGAACCACTTGTCTGCCTTTGTGCTGCTGTGGGATCATTGCAACAAAGTACCTTTTTGAGCAGTGTCCCATTCCATCAGTACACGTCACAAAAACTGATATTATAGCTGTGCTGCAAACATCAGTAGTTTTGTCCAGGGTATTTTTTGTTAAATTTTATTTTAAAAGCTAATTTTCAATGCCATCATATCCCTCATATCATTTTTTCATTTCATGATTTCATTTGAAAGCAGAGGTCTGAATTTTCTTTGTAGTCACTTCTCTCAATAAGTCTCAGCACACACCCATAGTACTCAGTATAATCAGCTCATGTCCAATACTTTACACTTTCCACCTAAGAGTGATATGGACAGACACAATTTAACGGGCCTTCTCTTGCAGAGTGTTCTGAGCAGAGTTATTTTATTGTGTTCAATGTGAAGCTGGTCACACTTCCTTTCAAATTATTCCTTCTATTTTCAGACGCATACATGGTGTTTAGTGTTTGAATGTCTTGAGCCTGAAGGGTTTCATCAGTTTCTTGGACGAGATTGTACCCAATTCGACACACATCGCCATCTCAGCTCTGAATCGCTTGTCACTATAAATTCCAAATTAGTGTAATATCATGGCATGTTTTACCACCTGCTGAACAACTCTTGTTGCATTTCTGCTTTACAAACATCCTGACGTGTTTTTCCAAAATTTTCAATAAAAAATAATAGACCCTTCCTTGTCATTCTTATGTCCTGCATTCAATTACCGGTTTGTCCACTTGCCTCTGGTGGAAGAATCTCTAATGATCCAAGAGAATCCATACAGTACTTTCACAAGAAGTGTTCTTTTAAACCAGGAAGGCTGCTGTTACAGGGTCAAAAAAAGGTGTGTGCGTATAATTAATCTGGCTCATATTATTGCTTTTTAAAAATGTTTGGAGTTGTTCCATTATTTATAAGATTGTTTTTGAGATTGAAGACAAACTCATAAGTCACCTAGTACGTACTTAAATGATGTACAGATACACAGAACACAAGTGGTGGTTTGTAATAACTCGGAGGCATAACACAGTGATTGTTATACGGTTAGTAATGTTCATTCCTGGTGCTGATTAGCCCTGTTACAGATGTAGTATTGATTTAAAAATATTAAATTTTAATTTGACAACCAGTTACTGGTAGTTTCCAGGCAACGTTCTCAAACTCTTGGTGGGCCTAGTGTCTCTGTGATTTTATGTAGCAACTTTTAAAGAATAAATCAACTTTGTTCAGCCATTATGTTCTGTTTCCTGTTACATATCTCTTGGGCAACTGAATGCCACTGTTTGTACCTAAATGACCTTCCCTAAATGGCAACTGTTTGAGAAGAGAAAAATCTGAAAAGGTTTCTTAAGCATGAGTGAAATGAAATGACAAGAAATATTGCAGCGTCGCACCTGATGATTCATCAGTGGCAACACTAGTTTGCTTCTCCTCAGCACACTTCCTCCCCAGTCGTTTTTACGAAGCCTTAGACGAAACAATTTCTTTCAAAACTGAGATCTATGCAAATACAGAATCTACATAAAAACACAAAGAGAAAACCACAAACAGTATATTATAAAAATATGTCAGACAAGAATCGATGCAATAAGAGTATGTGCATTGATAATATCAGGACGAAATGAGCATGTAATCAGGATGTTTTGTTTGTTATTTTTCTTCCTTAAGTACTGCTTAAGTGTATGCAGCAGCTTTAATTTGCAACCCACCATTTATTCAGTGTTATGTGCCAGACCACAGGCTATGGGCTATTTAAAACATATTTCATGCTATTTAAAACATATAAATTACAACATTTTGTCTTTTCCTGTTAAAGGTTCATGTTTAAGTTTTATTGATTAGAATTTCCTGGTGGTTTTCCCTGGAAAATGTCCAGTTGCCCCCAGAAAAACCTGTTTGTAACAGTCAGGGACAAGAGCTGGACCCTGTTTGCGCAAAACACACATACTCTACCAAACAAAGTTTTTTCTGCTACTTGCGCCACAGCCAGTTTTGTACCTTTCAAAAGGATAAATGCTGTTCCCAAATAGAAACTGAGTGCCCAGGTTGCTTAAGCCTCCTCCAGACTGAGGCATGAGGAGAGGGGTCTCCTCGTAATGTGGAGACATCTGCTGCACTATCATTCGCCTCTGCACTGTGTCAGAGGCTGAGAAAGGAAAACACGTTTTACTAAAGCGTGATTAATTTTAGAATAGGGCTGGCGGTGATGATTAATTAATCGGCCTTTTGCAAATGTTATGGTGACTTGACTTACGCGTGAAAGCCAGAGAATAGATTGTGCTCAGAAATGTCATTTTAACAAATTGTCCTAATGTACTGCTCGGAAAATTAATGGATGTATTGCTCTTGGATTTATTCCAAATCTCTAGATGTCTTGTTTGCAGATAGCTCTGGCTACATTTTTTACCTTTTATTTTTTCCTTTTTACCAGCATACCTCTCCAGAGTATTTCAGCATAGTTGAAGGCTATATGCTGAACTATATACTGAAGCAGAGGAGCAGGGACAAATCTTAACTTACTAGCAGCTTATTATCAGTGTTCTTTTCTTAAGATTGTGAAGACTTGGCATTGAGTCATTCTGTATTTCCTGTGCACCTTAAACACATGAGGTATTTATATATGTTAGAATATATTTGAATCACTGGATCATAAGTACTTGTATTCATAGTCTTTAATTACAATAAACTGAGATGAGAGAAAATTGTTGTGGAATTTGCATTTGAACAGCTGTTGTTCAATCAAAAATATGCCCTAGTGTAGCTTGCATATTACATGTTTGCATTGAAATAATCATCTATTACTCATACTGTAGGTCTTTGATTAAGAAAATATTTTGTTTATCTTTATTCATTTTGTCTACAAATTTTCTGTACAGGTACTTTTGGAGCACAAAACTCAACCCCAATCCCCCATTTTTTTCTGGGCCTCAATCCACTGGCACACCTTAGACTTTAAAGTATAATGTCTGTTTCAAATATTTTTCTCTAAATATGCGTTGCCTTCATTTTTCTGATGTATTTTTTGCACTGGTCTTAAGCATGCCAACATGACATTTTTACTTCGCTGGAGGAAATGGTGATGGTTGTGCGAATTAAATAATGTACAAAAGCTGGCAGAAAGTGCCTGACAGAACACATTGTTTTCAGATTGTGTGCTTTGACTAAAGATAGCTTTCAGTGAAACACGGCCATAATCCCGGCCTGGGAGATGGTTTAGAATTAATGCCTGCTAAAGAAGAAGTGAACCTAGAAAATGTCACCCCCTTCTTCACAAAGTTATTCTTCGTCAAGCCTCTGCAAATATACCTACTGTTTTTTAAGCAAACATGGTGAACTGAGGTATCAAAATTTCTAAGCTTCATTGTAAGCGATGTTAAATCTTGATTTCTGGACTAAGATTAACCCTCCAGTTCCCTGGTTATCACAATGTACAAAAAAACTTTTTTTTTAAAGAATTTTCCTGAATAAGCCTCTGGGACCTGCCATTCTGTTTATAGTCAATATATTTAAAAAAGCCAAATTAAAATGAAAACATATTGGGGAACAGCTGTATATACAATCGTGAATTTGTGAAGGAAATCATTAAAGTAAATAGCAGGTCTGCACTGAGAATTGGAATAAAATAGTTTTGGTCAGGGGGTTTAAATGTTTGGAGTCAGAGAGTGTTTACTGGGATTTGTAAAACACTGACAGGCTTCAAGTCAGAATGTTTAGCATGATAGCCTTGATAAACTTGATTGTTTAGAACTTATTAATCAATTTTACCAATCCGTGGAGTGTATGTTTCCATCCACATTTTTTAAATATAATCTGGCTTAATAAACAAACACAATGGCACTTTATTTTTTTATTTTTATGCAGTATGTATATTTTGACAATTATGAAACTGCTAATGACATCAGTAGTTTGATAATGCAGTCCGTCCATGTTAATTTATTCAGCGAAGGACAGATATGATAAGTTTGTGCAAATTTAACTCTTTGAGAGGTATGTAAAAATAATTGTACACAAGATTTTATTTTTATATTTTAGTTCAACATGGCTCTAGAAAATAGTTGTAGATTTATTTGTCTTTGAGGACATAGACAAAATAGTGAAGCCCAGGAGATTAGGAAGACACAACAGACAAAAAGAAACCCTGGTTTCATATTTTTGCTCCTATCTAGGATATTCACCCTTCTAAGATTAGAGCCTCTTCCACAAGAAAGTCATGGGACAGTTAAACACAACATGACACGACTCTCAAAGGTAATTGTGCCCTAAACTACAACAATCAAGAAGTAATCGCAAGAGAAACATAACAAGTCTTAACATAAGTAGACTTGTAGGTCCCAAATAAACAAGAGGACAGGAGAGGCAGTACTTACTGTGTAGTAATGAAATAACAAGTCCAGGATGAACTGTGTTCAGCAGTAATTTCTGTTACATTTTAAAAATACAACTGAGCTTCTTGCCCATTCAAGAAAAACAAGGAGATCCAAAAACAGATCTCCTCAACAACTATCATTAGTTGTCAGTAAGCTGCACATGATTTCAGAAGCTTTAAGAAGGCATTTGTCATTGTTACACTCTGCTAATGGATAGCAGGGTACTATGCTTGACAACACAACAGTACAGCAAGGGAGAGGGTTTTACTCATTGTAATTCTTCACAGTTTGAGCAAAGAATTTTATATATAAACACATACATCCAGCACATCCAGATCATCTGGAAAGCCCTTTATAATTCACAAAATGCATGCACCATTAATTTCTTGTCATCTGACCACGAATACATCAAGCACTTACCACAGAATGTGGATCTCAGGGCGCTCTCTTCTCAATTGAGAGGCAACATGGAGTCAATTTGCCATCCTCAGTCTTTGAGCTTCATTCATGTGGCCATATTCCGTCAGCACCAGTAATCTTGAAGCTTTGTTGTTTTAATTTGCCTAATTTAATTTTGGTGGCATCTTTATATGAAAAGACTAGCATGTGCTGTATGATTTGAAGTCATTTGTATATTCCAGTTAAAGCATGAAAAGTCAAGGCACATGGAACGTCAGTGACGCGCATCTGCTGGAATGGCAGTAAACACCGAAGGAGCTCAGTCTGTCATACAGTAACTGATGCAGATGCTGGGCAGATTTCTGCGGCTTCCTTCACATGCGTCTTAATTTAGCATGCTCTGAATTACTCCTGGGGGTACGCTGCCTGCTGAAGGCACCACTGGTGTGCTACACAGCCCTGCCACATTAAAATGAGCACCAACCAAAACCACAGTAATCCTGTGCTGGCAGTACAGACATCAAGCATTTGCATGACGTTCTGCACTATGGTGTGTGAAGCCTGGACACCAGGCCGACATATACAGAACTACATTTGTGTTTCTCTGTTTTGTGTTTCAGTATTTCATTCTAATTCTAATATCTTCTGTACATGGGACAAAGAATATAAAGGAAAAGTGTACTTAATACTTTGGTGTTAACTCGCCTGGCTGAGGAAACCCCGCTCACAGCCCCCCTCACTTGAGAGGAATGAATCAGGGAGGCAGCTCCAATGGTGATGTTGGGGTGGGGAGAGGAGTGATAGAAAAAATGTTTACAGAGTTTTGGGCAGCCAGGCAGTATTTATACAGTATGTAGGAGAGTACAAGTGCAAGATTACTATTAAACCTCCTCCCAAATGTCTCTTAAATAACATGATTTTTTATGTGTTCCTGCATTTTTAAACTTCTGCAAAAAAAACAGCTCTTTAAATATTAAAAGAAAAAAGCAGTTCAACAAATAATTGAAACAAAATAATCTGCTAATGGAAAATAAGTTATTCTAGCTCATTTTGTGATAAGTGTACCACGTTCTGTGGTAAGTGTGTGATGTATTCGTGGTCAGATGACAAAAACATAATGCTGCATTCATTTTGTGAATTATAAAGGGCTTTCCAGATGATCTGGATGTGCTGGATGCGTGTGTTTACAGTATATATAAATTCTTATATATATATAAAAAGCTCAAACTACAATGAAAAAACCCTATCCCTTGTTGTACAGTACTTTAAAATATGAGGAAGAAAAGATGTCTTTTTCCAGGCCTTTAAAATACAAAACCTGTTCTAAGGAAGATATTTTTTACAAGATGCTTTTTCTAGTATCAGGTGATATTATCTGACACTGAAAGTAAAATAAAATGTCATTACTATTCATATATATTATATTAAGTCTCATTTTCACAGTCAGGATTTTTATGTGATTGGTCTTTAGATCATCTTTTGGTCTGGTCTTTAGATCATCATTTAAATACAGAACTCTATTTGTCTATAAATAGCCTTTCATATCATGGAAATGTTTAATAATATTTAGTTTATATATAAAGCTCATATAATAGTATCTATGAGGATTATAACAAAACTACTCTTCACGTGAGTAAAAATTGATTTTCCCATCATGAATTCATTATTTTTCAGATGATTGAAACTTGTACATTTCAGATAAGCTATTGTATAGGGATAGGGCGTTACACTAGCAAACAAGCTTCAAAGGAAATAGAAGGTCTAATTTCACATTAAATGGTAAAACAGAAGAAAAAAATTGCAAGGCTTCTTCTGTGGAGCTGTCTTCAGGTATGACAGCTCTTCTTCACACTTTCAGCATTAACCTCTGCTACTCCCTAAGATATTGCTTTGGCTTTTTTCAAAACAACAACCTTTGGAATATTAACAATAATTGTGGATTCTTAAATGGTTATGGCTTCAGTCTCCATGGTCTGTTTCTGCTTTTGTAGTCCTCTTTTCAAGCCAGACAGAACTAAACCCTTTTTAATTCCCCATCTTTGAAAACTCTGAAGAGTAGTTTAGATATTGGGGTCCTCAAATAAGACTCCCATATAGCCAGGGGTTTATAACCCCTTCTGTGCACTGAGCCTGAGAGAGAAGACAAGGGAAACAGATCTCTTCTGCTCTACAGAGACACCGGTTGATATTCCCTCCTGTAGGCAAACAGTTCCTTAATGTTTTTACTATCACATTTTCTTTGTAGTATTAATCCTTCTGTAGTAATTAAAAGAAAGTTTTACTCTTTTCAGTTTGGTCCTCTGTTCTCTCTTATGGCCCTGGAAAAGAGAAATGTATCATAAAAGGGTAGAGTATAACTAAAATAATTTTCATTTTTACCGCAAAATGTCTCTTAAAGGGTCAAACAATACAAGAGGAGGCCGTGGTTAAGGGCAATACTGAAATGCAAGGCAAAAATGTTAAATCCCCCACTTTAAGATTGTAGGAAAATTCTGAAATCAAGCAGATTACTCTTCCGCTACTGGCATTAGGAACTGCCTGTGGACATGCACTGGAAGATTGAAAGTCAGTTAGCAAAGGGACTGCTTCAAGAAAACAAAATGGTATACAATGAAACCGTGACAGTCACTCAGTATGTATCTTGAAAATATCTACATGCAATATGCAAGGAGAGTATTGGTGAGTCATATACCCTGTGCAGGCTGGTAGGGTTATAGGGTTACCCCTTGCAATCATGTAATCAAATTGTATCAGAGGTGTTAAAGATTTCCTGAGACAGTTGCCTCAGAAAGAGCCAGCAGCCATATTACCCTGCAACTCACAACTGGCAACCCACTGAAGCTAAGCAGGTGTGAGCCTGGTCAGTACCTGGATGGGAGACCTCCTGGGAAAAACTAAGGTTGCTGCTGGAAGAGGTGTTAGTGAGGCCAGCAGGGGGTGCTCACCCTGCGGTCCAGGTGGGTCCTAATGCCCCAGTATAGTGACGGGGACACTATACTGTAAATAAGCGCCATCCTTTGGATGAGACATAAAACCGAGGTCCTGACTCTCTGTGGTCATTAAAAATCCCAGGGTGTTTCTCAAAAAGAGTAGGGGTGTAACCCTGGCATCCTGGCCAAATTTCCCATGCCTCCTAATAATCCCTTTTTATGAATTGGCTACATTACTTTGTTCTCCCTCCCCCCCTCCCACTCCAACGGCAAGCGGAGCGACACGCCGGTTGGAGTATTTCTCGGTCGCAGTTAATGGCAACGTCAGCTCAAAGATTTGGTTCAAACCACCAAATGGAGACTGGTGTGCCGATAAGCGGACCCTGCTGATGGGGGATTAACACTAGGAAAGAGAGAGAGCTGCCTCAGAAAGAGGAGGAGTCTGGAGAACTTGCAACCCTACAACTTGGTTGGTCTTGAAGGTGTGCCTGAGAGGGTGGTTAGAGTCCTCGAGACCACAATGTGCTGCACTGGTCCCATGAGTCAGATTGATTATGCCTAGCAGTTATTGTTGAATGAACTTCAACACTGAACTGGGTCTGATCCTTGTGTTGGGATGTGAATTGGGCACTCTGAGGTGTTGAAATCTGGCACCAGGTATTAGTATTAGTGGTATTAGAGGCCAGTGTGTAATAGTCAATATTGCTTCCTTGCTAAATCTCCTGGCTCGATGGAAGGGATTACTGCCGAGTTTCGAGTTTCAGTAGTGGATGTGACAGAATCAGTATTTGACACGGCATGCGCTCTCAGATGAGACTGCTATGGGTTTGTCACTATGCTGGACTGATGCTTGTGGGGGCAACACAGGGTGGGGGGTCAGAGGGGCCTGAAAGGATGGCAGGTTAGACCAGATTGTCCACACTGCATACGCCAGGCACCAAATTCCACTGACCTTGTGGTATTTTTATATTAAAAAATAACATGGTGCACATACATATAATCAAGTTACAATGTCACAAATACCATTCCATCCACTACCCAATTAGTAGAGCTGTAAATCTAGATAAAAGAAAACTCCATGACAGGAAAGGGTGCTAAATTTAATTTATTTTACCTCAAAGAGTACATTTGTAATCTGTTTACTTAGAAAGCATGTCTTGGTAAACCACTTCTGGCTCTCCCCAGCCCCTGTTCCTCACCACGACACTTCCGGGCCACGTCACCACATTGCTTCTGAGCTGCTTTATGACAGCAGATTACTTCCTAATGCACATTCTGCTGCTGAAGGAAAACTCTGCTCTCCGTAATCCATCTTGGGTGAATGCAAGGAGGCAAGATTTGTTTGGGAGCAGCTTCTGTAAATTGTGGATTTTGGGTGGAGCCTTTATCCAAGCCATTTTATAAGGCTTGCATTACAAACATACAGTGCTTTACAAATGCTTGATAGAAAAAAAAATCAGACATGTCTTAAGCGTGTTCAGTACAGGGGTTAGTTTCTGTATCATTTACACAATACAGGAAACTGTACAAATACAAACAATAAAGTGCAGGACAAATACAATACAATAGATATGGAAAAGGGCTGCAGTGCAGAGCAGTACAACAGTCTATAAGTACAAGATTGCTTTTAAACTAGAAATACTTTGCAACACTCACAAATCAAACTGCAGAGCCATAGGGGTTGGGGAATATTCCTGGACTCTCACACTCTAACTGGTTTCAATCTGTAGCTGGCCAGTTTGATGCTGCCTTGTGACTGAAACGATTTGTTAAGGTTCATTGTTAAAAATGGTTAGTGTTCTTCAGTGTGTCACATCCTTTGCTACGTTTTTTTTAAACAGACACTGTCAAATATGAGGGAATCATTCAGTTCTTCCACAGCACTTCTTCAGTTGTACAGTAATTCTTTGGGTTAGAAGTCAAATGACCTGTTTTCTCAGGTGTTCTTCATCTGTTTTGCTAATTGAAAAGAATCTGTAAGGGCTGTCCTTGAGGACGGGAGTTGCCCGTTTCTGCCATAAGTACACATGTTGAGCCTGAGCATCAGTATCATTGCAAGCAACCAGCCGTGGATGTGTTTGTGCCTGCTCCATCTTGTGCTTAGTGTTTCGCATCAGACCAGTCATGTCTCTATCAAAGCTGATGACTTTTGCATTGCAAGGCTGTACTTACTATGTAAAACTTTATCTCAAAAGGTCATTGGTTTAAGAATTAAGTTAAAATATTAGTCCCATGGGAACTAATGGTGACACAGTGGTTAGTATTGCTGGGTTACAGTGCAATTCTAAAGGTAATATACAGTGGTGTAAAAAAGTGTTTGCCCCCTTCCTGATTTCTTATTTTTTTGCATGTTTGTCACACTGAAATGTTCCAGATCATCAAACAAATTGAAATATTAGACAAAGATAACACAAGTAAATACAAAATGCAGTTTTTAAATGAAGGTTTTTATTATTAAGGGAAAAAAAAATCCAAACCTACATGGCCCTGTGTGAAAAAGTGATTGCCCCCCCTGTTAAAACATAAATCAACTGTGGTTTATCACATCTTTGGAAAGCTGAGTTCAATTTCTCTAGCCACACCCAGGCCTGATTACTGCCACACTTGTTCTCAATCAAGAAATCACTTAAATAGGACCTGCCTGACAAAGTGAAGTAGACCTAAAGATCCTCAAAAGCTAGACATCATGCTGCGATCCAAAGAAATTCAGGAACAAATGAGAAACAGAGTAATTGAGATTTATCAGTCTGGAAAAGGTTATAAAGCCATTTATAAAGCTTTGGTACTCCAGCGAACCACAGTGAGAGCCATTATCCACAAATGGCGAAAACATGGAACAGTGATGAACCTTCCCAGGAGTGGCCGGCCGACCAAAATTACCCCAAGAGCACAGCGACGACTCATCCAAGAGGTCAGAAAAAGCCCCATAACAACATCCAAAGAACTGCAGGCTTCACTTGCCTCAGTTAAGGTCAGTGTTCATGACTTCACCATAAGAAAGAGACTGGGCAAAAATGGCCTGCATGGCAGAGTTCCAAGACGAAAACCACTGCTGAGCAAAAAGAACATAAAGGCTTGTCTCAGTTTTGCCAGAAAACATCTTGATGATCCCCAAGACTTTTGGGAAAATACTCTGTGGACTGACGAGACAAAAGTTGAACTTTTTGGAAGGTGTGTGTCCCATTACATCTGGCGTAAAAGTAACACAGCATTTCAGAAAAGGAACATCATACCAACAGTAAAATATGGTGGTGGTAGTGTGATGGTCTGGGGCTGTTTTGCTGCTTCAGGACCTGGAAGACTTGCTGTGGTAAATGGAACCATGAATTCTGCTGTCTACCAAAAAATCCTGAAGGAGAATGTCCGGCAATCTGTACGTGACCTCAAGCTGAAGCGCACTTGGGTTCTGCAGCAGGACAATGATCCAAAACACACCAGCAAGTCCACCTCTGAATGGCTTAAAAAAAACAAAATGAAGACTTTGGAGTGGCCTAGTCAAAGTCCTGACCTGAATCCAGTCCATGGCCAGAGATGTTGTGGCATGACCTTAAAAAAGCGGTTAAGGCTCGAAAACCCTCCAATGTGGCTGAATTACAACAATTCTGCAAAGATGAGTGGGCCAAAATTCCTCCACAGCTGTAAAAGACTCATTGCCAGTTATCGCAAACGCTTGATTGCTGTTGTTGCTGCTAAGGGTGGCCCAACCAGTTATTAGGTTTAGGGGGCAATCACTTTTTCACACAGGGCCATGTAGGTTTGGATTTTTTTTTCTCTTAATAATAAAAACCTTCATTTAAAAACTGCGTTTTGTGTTTACTTGTGTTATCTTTGTCTAATATTTCAATTTGTTTGATGATCTGAAACATTTCAGTGTGACAAACATGCAAAAAAATAAGAGATCAGGAAGGGGGCAAACACTTTTTCACACCACTGTATGTGTGGAGTTTGTTTGTTCTCCCTGTGTTTGCATGAGTTTTCGTCAGGTGCTCCAGTTTCCTCCTACAGCCCGTGCTTGTCTGTGTTAATGTCTGTGTGTGCCCTTTGGTGGACTGGCATCCCATCCAGGGTGTATCCTGCCTTTCCGGGATAGGCTCTGGCTTCCCTGCTTCCCTGTGGTTAGAAGATGGATGGATTATTTCTGTGTCAAGTCTGTACATTTTAAAAATGACAGGGCCCTTACAGATACTGTAACACTCTCTGTCTCTTCTGCAGGTCTGGTGGAGATCTGTCTGATGCACCCGCTAGATGTGGTGAAAACCAGGTGAGTTTCTGTGCTTTGGAGCCACACTCTCTTGGTCCTGGGACACTTCCGAATCAGAAGCTGATTTCTCACCATTTGCAGTGTCAGAGCTTGCCACTTTTGGAATTCATCAAGCGCTTGAAAGATAAGAAGTGCTGAAGTTTTAGAGTTGAGTCATTGTGTTTGCCATAATCAACAATGTCAGTCTTCCCTCGACATTCCTAAAGTGAAGGTCCTGGATGAGGGATCATAGCATCAGGATATTTTCACCCTGAGGTCTGTCTCCTTTCAAAGCCCAGCTCTGAGAATAAGCACTTTCCGATACACCGTCATAGACACAGAACAGATTTGCCTGATGTTTTCTGTAACCTTACGATCATGCCTGTCTGTAAGAATACAGTACGTAGACTTCTGTATAGTTAATACACAGAGACGCAACATAAGGACATAGCTGTACATTTTACAGAACTTACAGTATTCAGTGTTCTGGATCAATAGACTTTACAAAACAGCAATGCAGCACTGTGTTGGCCTGTTGGTGACGGTGACCTCAGGCCTGCTTAACGCTGGTTGCACAGTAAGCCATTCCACTGGCTCTATACTGTATGTCATCATATCCCATAGACTGGTAACATACAACCAAGAGGGAGACATGGCAGTGTGTTACTGTGCTACAGTGTGAGCTGTATATCATTAACAATACTAGAGTACCAAGTATCAAAGTTTCAAATGCTGAATTTGACAGACCCCCCCCCCCCCCGGCACAATGTCTTTGATATCAATACTGGTGGCTCCTGCAACAAAATTCACTTTAGAAAGATACAGAAGCTCTATGGTGGGATGCTCCAAATGTAAAAAAAATAAGGTGAGGTTTCAAGTTTTAAAATGGATACAGTTTTAAACTTTAATGTTATCGACAGAGTTTACTCCCTTTAGCTATTAACTGCAGCAGGGTTGTGATGTCATGTTCCTTCTGTGTTGAATTTAGGAGGAAACAATACATGTACTTAAGTATTCCTAATGATATCAAATATAAATCATAGCAGAGGCTATAAAACATGTGTGGTTTAGGTTCAGAGTTGGGGTTTAACATAATGTTTGGCTCAACATAAATAGTAATGTATCCCGTATGTCTAAATTTGTCTAAAGAAAATTATAGAAGATTCCGAACTTCAGTAATGTTATTATTATTTGCTTAAAACACTCCCTTATCCAGGGCTACTTTCAAATTGTAAAAAATACAAATGTCAAAATTAAGAAGCAGGTATTTCTTACAAGTGCAAGGCTTGTGCATGTCCACCCAGCAGTAAGCTACATGTAGGTAAGAGCCATTCAGTACAGTAAAGAATGATGATCAGTTGAAGATAAATGTCCACTGATATTGTCTTGAGTGAAAGAGGATTTATCTTCTACAGATAAATCTGGAGGAGAAGGTAAAAGGTGATCAGGGACTGAGCAGTTCTGATAAATAGTAATAAATGAAGATAATATTATGTACCCCCTATGAAGGTGTTATACTAGCAAATTAAAACAACATTGAAATAATGTTACCTACAAGAATTAGGCAAATACAATTAAGTAACATATCCTTGATTTTCTTGTTCATTGTCCAAGTACTGGCATAGTTTTGCATGATTCATTCAGCCATCCATTTTATAACCACTTCTTCAGGGCTGTGGGGGAGCCTGAAGTTATGCTAGCAAGCAACAGGCACAAGACAGGACACACTTTGCATAGGCCGCCAGCCCATCACAGAACACACAGGCAAAAACACACACACACGGACACACAAACTCACATCAGAGCCAGTTTAACCTATCAGTCTTTGGACTATGGGAGGAAACCAGAGCCCCCAGAGGAAATCCACGGGAACATGGGGTGACCACACAAACTCCACACAGATAGCACTTCAGGTCTAGCATTGAACCCAGGGCCGCCATGCTAAGCACTGTGCCACCATGCCACCCACCCTGCAACAGATGAAAGCAGTCTCTTTCGGGATAGCACCTTGCATTCAGTGCAAGAAGGGTATTTCTCTCTGTTATGTCCTCACAGGGCCTAATCATTATGTGCCTGAAGTAGATTGCATTTCTCCATGAGCTGTGTGGGATATCCAATGGGAAGCGACCCCTAACGCACATCCATGCTGCAAGGAATCCAAGCTGACATCTTGAATTTGATTGTGCTTGACTGAGTTATATGATCTGCTGGGAAATGAATGATGAAGAACGAATTACAGAAACCCTCCTTAATGGGTTTTTTTTCTTAAAAGCCCCAGCTAATTCTTCAAGGTGAATTAATAACATTGTCTGTGTCTTACAGTTCTGTAGTCCTTGGCATTAAAGCTTATTCTTGATATTGAATCCATATGAGAGAGTCCCTGGAGGTGGGGAGGGGGCTTGTACTGTCTGATCCTCAACCTTCCTCAACTACATTTTCAGCTTTTTCCAATAAACCTTGTTAGAATTCCTGAAAATAACGGAGAGCATTGTGACTGTGCAGGTTGTATGGTCCATTGGTTTCTAACATAGACACTTACCCCTTCAAAAAGCACAGCAAGTACTGTTCATAGACATACTGTTAGGTTCTACCGGAATCCACAGCCGGATTCAATTCTTTCTAATACGTTTTATTGGTGTGTCTAATTTGTATTGGTGTAATGCAATCTACTTGTAAAATGCTCTGTTTTGATAGTGCATTATTAGCTCCCTATAAACCTCTTGCCAGTGCAAGTCTGCTCATGCTTTTCCCTCAGCATTACCCAAAGGAGGAATGATAGACTTAGTATGTTGATGACAATGCTGAGTGAATTCAGAGACAGCAACCAATGCCAAGACAGCGAACAGCTAATAAGACATGAAGGCATGGTGCTGAGTGAAAAGCATAGCATTGCTCAGCTGTGCAATGTGTGGTTTTGGATTCATGGAAATGTTGATGCCTAATGTCTGAATAAATGTCCAGTAAAATCCATCATCCTTCATGAAAAGCACTCGGAGTTGTATGTATTATGTTCATGTAAATTGTATTTGGTGGAGTTTGTAAACCAAAGTTTAAGAGCAAAGGGCCAACCCAACTGTAAAACATATAATTGGATATATAAGTATATTGGCATCGATATTGCTATTGACCACCTGTTTCCCAGTGTTTATCGCTTTGCTTTCCCTCCGTTCACTCCATTATCTCCTTTGTAGCAACTTCTTGGCTCATTTGTCTTTGTAGGTGCGAGGGTGTCTCTGGCATCCTCCAGTCACCATGATATGCCTGTGTCTCAAACTGCTCACATACTGAACCTCTCATTACTTGGGTTAGCCCCAAGCTGTTGAACACAAAGTACGCTGGAATATGCAGCATGTTGTGACAGAGAAGCATTTATAATAATAATTAATAACTGCGTACACTTATATAGCATTTTTCTGGACACTCCACTCAAAGCACTTTACAGGTAATGGGGATCCCCTCCACCACCACCATTGTGCAGCATCCACCTAGATGATGCGACAGCAGCCATACTGTGCCAGAACGCTCACCACACATCAGCTATTAGTGGGGAGGAGAGCAGAGTAATGAGGCCAATTCATAGATGGGGATTATCTGGAGGCTATGATTGGTAAGGGCCAATGGGAAATTTGGCCAGGACACCGGGGTAACACCCCTACTATTTTGAGAAACACCCTGGGATTTTGAATGACCACAGAGAGTCAGGACCTCGGTTTTACGTCTCATCTGAAGGACGGCACCTATTTTACAGTATAGTGTCCCCGTCACTATACTGGGGCATTAAGACCCACACGGACCACAGGGTGAGCACCCCCTGCTGGCCCCACTAACACCTCTTCCAGCAGCAACCTTAGTTTTTCCCAGGTGCTCCCATCCAGGTACTGACCAGGCTCACACCTGCTTAGCTTCAGTGGGATGCCAGTTGTCAGTAGCAGGGTGATATGGGTGCTGGCGACCCTATTTAGCTTGACCACGGATATTATGGAGCTGCTGGTGCTCCATGGTTCTTCCTTGTTGGAGCTGTGGTAGGCCTTGTGATTGGACTAGGTTCTGCCTTTGAGTATCCTGGGTTTGCTGAGGGATTGGAGGAGATTAGGAGTAGGTCATTCTGCAGAGTCTTTGTTGGCATGCATGTCAGTGCATTCCCCTGATTTCCTGCAGAAAAGACAGTAAACATTCTGGGCTTTTTCTGGGAATTTTGAAAAGACAGCAACACAAACAAAAAACAATATGAATAACATTGTTGGCTATTCTTATGAATGTTTTTATGTGAGAAATAGCATTCTGTTTTTTGTTAAAGATATTTTGACCATTAAAATGCTTTGCCTAGAAGTAATGCACTCAAATGTTAACATTCACAAATTAAAAATATATTAGCTTCCTAAGTGAATTTTAGCTTAACTGTGCAATCTGTGTACCAAACTGTACCAAAACAGTAAAACTAGATGGAAAAAATATTCACTGCAGCTTCACATATATGATATCATCAGATCCAGTTGGAATTGGGGTACAGAGAGAATAGCTTACTCCTCTTACTGTTAAATTGCCAAATCTTCATTTGGAGTCACACTAAAGTACGATTGCTTGCCTGTTCGTTTATTATAAGCTCCGTATTCTCAGTACTGTTTGTTACCATACAGTGGATTTGTCTGTATAATGTTGTTTCTTATGTACATGACCACAAAACAAAATGATCAGCATTTCTCTGTTACTTTTCATGTGCCTTTAATGCACAATGGCTTTAATCACATTGTAACTTGTGCAACATCTTGATTTATTTTTCTTTGTTTGTGTGTCAAAATTTTTTGGATATACCATCCATTTTGAGAAGTGAAGCCAGCTTTGTTTAAAGGTCTGCATATTCCTGGTATATTCCTGTGCACTTTGTATCCCCATATAGCTTTCCTTTTGATAGATCCACAATCAGTGGAGACATTTTTTTTTACTTTACTCTTTTCTCTTATGCCAAGAATAGAGCTGATTAAATGTGTGTCCCAAACAGATCCTGTGTGGAGCAGTGTTCCTCTTCAAGAAAGGTGAAAGGAACTCTGATCAATTTGTGTAGAATTGGCTCCAGCTGTGAACATTTCCTTCCTTTAGCCAAACAGAAGTTGAGCTGGGTTTTGCTTTGTGTATCCATGCACTCGGGTCTTGTTACTCTCTTGGGTGTTTATCTCAAACACATTAATGCAAGACTGAGTGTGTGAGTCTCCTGTACGTCAGTGGAAGGTTTAGGGTATGAAGGTCATAGGTCTTCATGATTTGAGTTAAATGGAATTGCTCATCCTTCAGTGGGTGTACGTGAGTGAGAGAGTATTTTAAGGACCTGGGAATTGTTATTTTACGGATTCATGTTTCTTCATGCGAGAAACACATAGACATTTCAAATATTTATTTATTATCATTCGTCACACATTTCAACAGAAAAAATGCTTGAATCACAAATATGGTAAAAGATACCTAAGTCAGCTTCAAATTTATTTTTTCAAATAATTTAAAATATTTGAATATTTGAAAGCAGTGTTTTTGAAGATTGGCAGTGAGCAAAAACTTTTATTTCACCTATTATTTTTTATTTTCTTTATTCTGGAATCTTGTACAGTATAAGTGGCTGCAGCCACAGAGTCGGTGTCTCAGAAGCTTTTGTGGAAGGAGTATAATTTATGTCTGTAAATATCTAGAATAACTGTTGTTCTCCTTAAACCGGCTTTGTGAGAAATGCAGGCAATGATAATTCGATTCGAAAAACATACCCCTTCTGGGAAAGCATTGCTCATCTTCAAAAGGAGCAGTTAACATTTTACTGCCATTCTTTTAAAATGTCATTAAATAGTCTTTGAATATGTGCAGTACAATGGCATTGGGATTAGTTCAGCTACCTAAATACTCTTGGGGACTGAGTTCAAATCTGACCCAGGGCACCTTCTGTGTGGAGTTTGTATGTCCCCACACAAGGTCACATGCGTTGTCTCTAAATGTGTTTCCTTCCACCTCCCAAAGCTATGATGTTTGAATGAATTTGAGCTGCTGCTGAAACGGCAAGGGTGATAAGTCAAAGGGTGATCTTGGAAAGTTCAATAATTAAACATTGAATTTCCGTTTCTCAGGTGCCTTTATACAATTTCTGTTTTAGTATGCAGTTTTGAAAGTTATTTTGTAATTAGGCAAATCCCTCTGACTAGAACAACTATAATCAAGCATACATCTGCTGAGAAAGGTCAGAACAGCAATTTCTTCCATGGTCCAGTGAGGATACGTCTGCCCACACACTCACTCACTGAGAGCTGTTTCTGTATTGGCTAGTCACATGAACAGCTGATTAGTCCCCCCTCCCTCTCATCAGATTTCGTTTCGATTTCTTTCAACACTCCAACCATGTTATGCAATTATATTTATCCCCCAAGCCCACTTACTGCAGCCGTCAGTGAAACTGGTACGTGTGCAGTAGCCTGCCTTTGAAAATGGGCACAGCAATGGTATGCTAAAGCATTGCAATTTCTGTTTAATTTGCAAAAGTACATAAGTGTCAGTAATAACTATTCGTAGTTTTAGTGTTTTATAAAACTTTTTTTTTCTTTATAGATTTTAGATTAGGGTGTAAGTTTTTACTTGAGTTAAGAAAAAGTATGAAATTACCAAGAATCTACCTGCTTTCTCCACCTGATGTCCAATCAAATCAAATAACACAAAAGAAATGGAAAACAAAAAATGCTTTCTGTAAATAAGCGAACAGCACAGTCAGAAGGATACCAGCCTTCTTTAGAACCATGTTTTGGGGGCAGATTGAGGGGGAGGGGAGTGGAACGCCAGTTCACAGTCCACACACACTGACACACACAGAGACAATTTAGAGACACCAGGGAACCTACGCACAGAGACAATTTAGAGACACCAGGGAACCTACTCACTCTCAGGGGAACATGCAAACTCCACACAGAACTCCACACAGTGGAGATGTGCTGGTCTGAAATTGAGCCCAGGACTCAAGCATGGAAGTAATACTAACTGTCATAACTCATGACAGTCATAACTACATGCTGTCCATGTATCTTTTTAAATAATGTTAAAAGCTTAGATGGATTATGCCATATAACTATATGATGAAGAAGAGTGTTTGTAGACTCTGCTTTCACTCAAGCATTCTGTGCGCTGTATTGTGTTTCAGTGGAATTCCTGTCCCTCATTTGTCATAAACCTCTGACCACATGGCTTATGATCGTTGTGACAACAGCAGATTAGCAAAAGAAAACAAATAGTTATTTTTATATTCTCATTCCATCCTGCGATACAGAGGTGTGAGGTCATTTTCCTCCCTAATATAAAACCTTTAGCTACTCCGGTTTGTCCTTCTGGTTTTCAGTAAGAAAAACAGCTGTGGAAGTTCCACCATCATAATCCGAAACAGGGGGAAGAATGTTAAAGGAAACAGCTTTTAGACAGACAATTAAAACAAAGCAGTCATTAACAGAGTGGATCTGTAGGCTTCTCCACATGTTAAACCAGATTATTCATAGATTCATAGATTCCCATGGATCCATTATGGGAAAATTGCTAATGCCAGGAAAGACCCATAGCAAAATGGAGCTCATCCTAGAAGCACAGGGAGGAAGGTGGGAATATAACTTGGATGGGGCACCAGTCCCTCGCAGATCACACGAACATCAAATCATACAAGCAAGTGAACAACATGTCTGTGGAATCAAATTCCGTACAGAAAGTCCCTCAGCCACTGTGCTTCTCCATTTGTGTATTGGCTTTAGAAAAAAAGACTTGGAGACAAAGAATCCTGTTTTTATGGTTATATTCTTCTTTTTACGGGGCTGTTTACTTAACAACATTTGCATTGGCAGCTTAATATCTCAATTGTTGTGGTCTTTTTGTGAGTGATCTTAATGATTTTCTGTGGCATTTTCTTTCTGTCAGTGTTATTCTATTGTGTTAATAACTCTTCCAACAAAAACAATTTGAGAAAAGATTTAATGGGAAGCAAATGGAAGAGGACATATTTCAGCATTGAACAGGGCTTCACAGACAGGCTTTAGAAGGTGTTTGCTTCCCATACCAAACAGCAACTAAATATAATCTATATATACCTGCCAGGGTCTATAAAAGATCTCTGCACAAAGTAAATTACTATACTATTATTATTCCTTCCAATGTTCTGCAACAACTGGCAGCAGTATTGAACATCATCTGTCTATAGGATTTGTAATGTCTTAAAAAGATCCTAAACTGAGTTACAGTACCTACCCAGCACACTTGTAATTAGCTGGGAAAAGTCAAATCTAAAATCTAAGATGGAACAAGCTTGGTGATTGCACATGGTGTATAAAATTGGAAAAAAATAAAACCTCCACTTTTCTGTCAGCTTCGCAAGAACGTAAAGTTCTTTGGAATCTCAAGTCTGTCTCTTCAGTGTTGCCACAAAACTCTGTATCTGTTATGTAACCATTTCTTTTTCCAAATCAAACCAGCCTTGCCACTTCGAGTCTGAGAACTTTGGTCCGTCTGCTCGGCTTGTGCAAACGCCGGATGTGTCTCCACTGGCGCTGTGGAACAAAAATGATTAAAAACTTTACACCCCACCCATACGGTGTGCAGTAAACAGATCATGGCCCAGTACTAAAGCTTTATGATCTCTGGCAGGCCACTAGGGGACCACGGGCACGACTCAGGATTGACCTCCTCCATAAATCCTGGATATGTCAATAAATTTTGCTGCTTGTCTGTCATTTACGGCAGCAGTTTCTTGGTAAATAAACTTCTTGGCGTGCCTTTTAAAGTCAGCAAGCAGCTCTTTGAAAGAGCCCGCTAAGAAAAAAAGGAAGAAGCAGGATGCTGGGGATATACATGAGTAGATATCATATACCCATATATGTAAGTGGGATTTATGACCTGGCTCTGAAGGTAAACGTTTATTACAGGTGAAGTCCATTCAGTTCGCACAGTGAGGGCAGTATAAGATCACAACCCCTAAATCTGAATCTCACCACATATCGGGGGGGTTAAAAGTACACTTTCTGTTTTCTTTGTAATACTCCCTTAATGCGAAGCAGCCTTATTGTTTTGTTTTTTAAGGTTAAATTATTCAATTTGACACTGTGCAATTGCCCACAACAGGGCAACTTGGTACTGTGGTCATGCAGTGCTCCCCGTATACACTCATAAATTAGTGAACTTGTGAAACAAAATACTCATCCACTCATAAGCATTAAATCTAGAGCAAAATTCATTTCCCTTCATTATACAAAGTTAAAACATGAAGTTTTAATTTAATGTGATTTTATTCTGACACAGTGAAGCTAGACTATTGGTTTTCCAATAATAGGAGGTTTTAAATGTGCTTTAAATACCTTTTGGTTTGAGTGCCTAGAACAAAGAGGAATAGCCCATGTGAAGATACACACAAGAACAGTGAGGGACAAGAAAGCAGTTACCATTTGTTCACTGTCCTTGTAAATCCAGTATAATGTTCAGCAGCGTTATAAAATGTGCTTGAAGGGCCAGCCCACTACAGTGTTTATCAACCGCAGCCACCATAGTCTTTCTTTACACCTTAAATAGCTGCCTGTTTCTAGGTGCAGAAAAAGCTACAAGTTCTGAAAGGTCAGAAGGCAGTACTTTTGATTCAGCATAATGAATTAAGCATTACCGTATTTCCCTTACAGCAGTACAGGAATCTGTTCTTAATTCAGTCAAATATCAGGAGTCCATATTAAAAACATGCATACCTGTATGGTAAAATATGATTAACCGGCTCCTTTGCAACCCAGAGTGTTGAATAAGTATGAATTCAGAAAGTGATGTTGTATTTACAAAGTCCCTTTTCTGAAAAAAATACTTCAACTGTTATCTAACTCCATTACCTCTTTTTGTCAAAACCTAAGCAGAAAGCTGCCGTAGCTGCAGACACACTGCTACTAGAACTAATTGGAATGCACTGGATGGAGCTGATGTCTAGCGAGGAAATGTTTGGAGGCTGGTGTATGGGTCTGATAGGACAACTCGATGGATGTACAGTATATTCAGCAAAGGCTCTTATAACGGCTATGAACTGTAAATGTCCTGGACTAAGGTTGACTCCCACAAAAGTGAGAGAATTTCAGCAGCATCTGAACCTTTTTTATGAAGGGAAGCCATCAAAGTATTGTAACATTTGCTACTTTTGTCAATTAGAACTCTCCTTGTCTGGAAGAAGAGAAAAGAATTTCTCTCAAAAGGTCAACGCTGCTCTCCTCCATTGTGGTAAATTGAAGAAATACCAAACCGCTGGCAGCCTTCTCACATTTTTTTTTTGTTTTATTCTGTTTTTCAGATTTGTTTTTACTGCAGCTTGGGTTGTTTACTTCATTTTGCAGTCTTGACCTTTTTACATGAATGTAGGATTTTATTTAAAAAAGGTAACTAATCTCAACCAGGCTTGTAATACAAATAAAAAGACTTTTGGGTAATTTTCATTAGATATTTTTTTTAATGATGTGATTTGAATTTCAAGTGACTATTAAAGATGTATCAACATTATGTGCACTAGCCTAAAAATGGACAATGAGACAATAGGTTGCTTGACTTCTATGTTTTTGAAATGTGTATTACATTTTCAAAGTAAAACTTTCAGATTTTCTCTGGTTGTGTATGTCAAGATATCACATCTTATTATCCCTGACAATTTGAGAAAATCTTGTATTGTCTTTTTCACTAAAGTCATGGAAAAAGATCTTGTTTTCCAAAGATATTCAATTTTAACATGACAATTTGTAAGGCAGTCTAGAAAACCAAGGAGAGGCAAACTGCACAATTAACCAAGTTAACCACATGTTTTCTCAAGTTCTTCCAAAAACAAATGTGCTCGTATGGAAAATGGACAATTTTATTTTTCCACTGCAGCTAGTTATTGTTTTGTTTGTCTTTGAAACATTACTTGTATAAACAGAAACTGATTTCATTCACAAACATAAAACTACAAGCTTAGCTTTGCATCCTTGGGCATATGGTAAACAAACAATTCTCCCACAATTTCCTCTGTCACCTGCTCTGTAGCTTCCCCATCTTTTTATTATGCACTTTTTTCAAAGAATATTATTTTTGCAGGTGAAAAGACCAAAGTATTTCATGCAAATCACGAGTGTACTGTTACTGTGGCTCCTGTTGAATTAATGCTCAACTCTGCCATTGTTTTTGTGATTTTTGCAGACAATGACAATGGTGGTTGGTGCACAAATATCAAATACTTATCATTGATCTTAAAGAATGTCTCTATAATCATTCAAGCGAAGGCTTCACAGCTGGAAGAAAAGCCCTGTAGCTAACAGGAACCCAGTAATCAAGTGAGTGATTATGAGATATTAGCTAGCTTGCAGAAGTGGGGAAGATTTATTAAACGTTTACCCCTCTAGAGGGGAATTTAGGGGAATCATCAGAGCAGTCTTTCCCTTAATGGAACTGTAGTGAAAACATTTTTGAACTAATAAAAAAAAAGTCTTTATGCCTTGTTATCAAATATGGGTGATCGGAAACACTAAAGCTCAGGATGTGCACAGGAAGTAGCATTTGTCTTGTGTATAGTGCTTGTAGGATATCAATAATTATGTTTCAACAAATGAAAACAGCTAACAGACTAAAATGAAAAAAAAAGTTTGAGTGTTTGACAGTTATTGTTGGTGTGGACATTTTTTTGGCTTAAACTGGCTGCCTTGTATTATCATTGAATGTCCCCTCGGAATCAGAGAATGGCTGACTTTCTGTCACTTCTGTAATGTACAAGGTCTTTAACTGCATTACAGTGTGTCCAAGCAAAAACAAGCTCCAAACAATTAGGCAGCTTTTTCTCGTCCTGCATTGAGACCTGAATTATGCCCGTCCCCCCGTCCCCCCCCCACAATGCTACCACCAGAATCCATTAAGCCTAGTTAGTGGACAGAGGCAGGAATGCGGCTGTCTGTCACATGTGCTCTGGGCCCTGGACTTCCACAGAGACACCAGGGATGGAGTTACAGCTTTTCATTAACCTGGAAACCACCTAGTTACATGGTTCACAGGCTGGTTGCAGCTCACTTGGAGGTAACAAAGGGTGTCGGGCCAAGCTTGCAGCAGGGGGCTCAGTCCTCCAGGGCTACCATCTGAGTCTGATCAGGTCAACTGTTTTAACTCCTGCCTCATTAGGGGAAATAAAAAGGAGATTATGGTTTATGTAGGGATCGTATTACAGAGGATTGGCATCCCCTGGCTAGACACTGATGGCTGATTTCTAGCCTTTACATGATACTTTGCAGCTTCCTCCATCCCACTTATGTCTCCTTTCTTTTCTTAAAAAGTGAAAGTTTTTCCTTTCTTTTTTTTCTTCCCGTAACTGGAGGTTTTAATTGGATCACAGTGGGTCCTGGTAGATCTTTTTCTCATTACTTGGCTTGCAGAAATTGAGATGCTGTTCTGCTTGGTGTTAGGTTTGTGCAAGTAGCTGTCATGCTGTTTACTTGTGTGAGTTCATAAACAATGTAGTTTCTTTGATCTAAACTTGTTTTCTTCTAAGTGGGATTTTAAACTAGTCTTTCACCTCTAAGTGCTGAGTTCAAAACTGAATTAGGAAACAAGAAAATTGATTATTATGGTCCCAGTTTAGCACCTGGAAAAACTCCAAAAACACTTTCACTTTTGCTAGTTTTTCCTGCGACCAGATTTGTAGATCATCACATGGCAATTCTTCCAGCCTTTGTTCCTGATTGAGATAATTTATCTGTTTACTTTTATTTAGCCAGGTGATTTTGTGAAGAATTCACAACATTTTGTGAAGAATTCAGTCTCTTTCTGTAAAAGGGAACTGCTCAAATCATAATAACAGCAACATTAATCCCGAATGCTACCAATAAACAGATCAATTTTAGCGCACACTAAATCGGCAGCAAGCGAGAGTAACACATGCCAGGGAGATGAAAGGCACATTACAAGGAGGCCAGATACAGATTTGCCCTACTTGATAAAAGTCCTTTACATTTGGAAAAACATGCAATTTAGCAAGAGATATAAAATAACTGAGGAGCCTTAGGACACCTAGGAGTGAATTAAAAAAAGGAAGATATGTTATCTTTTTCAATACATACAGTTGGTTCTATGATACATATTAATAAGGGAGTCACAATGCATGCAATATTGCAGTGCGTGATGAGAGTATATATGGTCAGCAAAGTTTATAGAAATGTCAGAAATTTCAACCTGTTGTAATTACTGAAAAGATAAAACTGAATAAAATTATTCAGAATGCATTCACTTACTCTACTCTATCTTACTCTAAGAACTCTTTGCAGCCTTTTAAAACCAGGTTCTCGGTGTCATTTACGACGGTAAGACTCAATATAATATTGCTGTACCTCTGTCTCAAATGTTTAGCACAAACCCAGTAATCATTCCCAAACAAGAGTACATTCCTACAAGATACACCTCCCCAGTGACCAGGAGGGTGTTATCAGGGGCACAGCACATCTTTTAAGAGCTTTACAAGTTGAGTGGGTTTGGGACCAGATGACCATATGTGCCAGTCTGTCCAAAGGATTCTTCTGTGGTGGCTGATGATGACTGTTTGTCTGGGTCCAACAGCTTCTGCAAGGAGTTGAAGAAGCATGCCCTCTGTTTCTGAGAGAGCTGTTACATTCTGTATGGCCGACAAGGGGATCAGTGTGCCTTTCCCTGGTGACTTCCCCCCATATTTGTTCCTTTCCCACAATCTTAAGTGTCTTTGAGAGAACTCAACTCAGAACCGACCACGTGCTGTGTGTATGTTAAAACAGTGTGGGTGGCTTTTTTCTGCTGCTCCATGGTCTATAGACAGCACAACACTCCCTGCATCACTGACTATGAAGAGGGACAGGTGAATGGGCATGTGGCAGAGATTCTGCATTATAAGAACTGATACTGAACTGAAATAATTGCAATAATTCTGCATTAGGGTTTGACTGACACTAATGTCATGGATTAAAGGAGATTTCAGTGCTTGTATTATGCTGAGCTAAACTGATGATATTCTTATATACAATTTTTATTACCTGTCAGACTGACCTTCATCGAAGGATTGAACAGGAATTTCAGCATTGCAACCCTCTTTAGATTTTCAGTGTTTTTATGAGCTGTAGTGTTATCAAATTCCAAAAAAGCTGGGGAAAGACAGCAACATTTTATTGTTGTACTGCAGTTGTAGACTATGTTATATTCTAAAGTACAGACTCGGCATTCTCCCTTGCCATGCAAATATGCTTAAATTGTTTTTTGCAAACAGTCAATGACCCAAGACATGTAAATAAAAATATAAAAGAAATTTAAATCAGGAGAGGTTAAGTCTCGGCAGATTAGGGTTTTATTTAATTTCAGTGTGCAGCAGAGCTTGTGCATGAAAAACCATACTGATTAATCTGGAAAGGAACAGGAAAGGTTTATTCCAATCTGAAAGGAAAAGAAAAGCACAACATTTCAACTATGGTGTCTTCTTGAGGTGTGAGGGAGAGGGGGAAAGTAGCAGCATAAATAAAGCATAGGATACAGAACAATCTGTACTCTGTGTTAAGGGCATTTAGAAATTAGTGTCTCAAGTAGGAGATTGTAAATGGCGCACCAGGTCACGTTGATTTAGCTGAGAAAGGACTATTGTTTGAACCAGCTGATGATTAAAAAAATCTGGTGCTGCCATAAGGTAACTATGAGAACATGAGCTCTATTTGATCACAGCAAGCATGAAAGTAGGTAATTCTGTCTGAAAGCGATCTTTTGGAAAATCACTTTGATGAAGGCTTGACTTTGACTGATGACATCCTCACTGTACAGTGGGAGAGACAATCGGGACAACTTCATCTTCCCACATCACTTGCGCACATTCCTGTTACCCCCAGGTGTGCCCTGTAGTTTTCAAGGGAAGCTTATGAAAAGAAACAGCAGGACAGATGAAATACAAGACAATTTGTGCTTTTTGCTATGTTGTTTGCCACAATATCTCAGGGTTTTTTATTCAACCTTTCATACCTGTTTTGTTGCTTAGTTGACGACTAGACTGTACTTTTTGTTTGCTTCCTTTTAAACACTGCATGACCTTTTCTTGTTCTGAGTTTTGCCAAATAAAATACTTTTCATATTATGCGGTACTGTACTAAAAGGCCCGTTTGTTTCACTTTAGCTATTAAGCCCTTATGAGTTAAAGACGTTTTGTTCTTGACTTGGATTAGAGCGGAACAGGCTGTGTATTTGTTGCATTAAGCTATTTTTTTAGTCTTTTATTATTTCAGCTTGTTAAGTTTAGATCATTTTGCATCGTTAAGAAAACAACGGCTCTGCTCATTGCCTGAGGTGTTCTATGCACATTATTTCAAGCTCTCTAGTTATTTTGTGTGTGTGTGTCTAGTCATTATCAGCATAAGTGAACATTCCATTACAGTAATTAGTAACAGTGCAGGCACTCAGTATTGACTCCCTCCATAGAACCACACTGAGTTCAAGCACTGTAGCCTCCTCCTCTTCATCCTGAGAAGCAGGAATGCAAAACCCCATTGAAGATATAGAACCTAGGAATTGAGTGTTTTTTGAATGTTTTTTTCCATGAAAAATCACAGTTTTCTGTTCTGTAGCGGGATTCTTTGGTTAGGGATTGTAATATGATTGTGACCAGTTGGGAGGACACAAATCACAAATTTTATTGGACTGTTATTGAATATGGTTCATAAGGAATAATAGAGACAAACAAGAGGAGAATCACCACTGTAACGAGTATATTAACTCAGCTGTGCTGTAAAACCGTATTGAAAGAGGATGAAATTCTCTTCTGTTAATTTAAACACTCAGTTATCAAAGCACATATAACTGAAAATAGGTATCTGTTCTTTAAGCAAAACCTAGTAGGTAATGACATAAAAACTACCCACCTATGTTGCTGAAGTTGACTCTCTGGGACAGGTCAAGAAACAACTTGACCTATTCCTAACCACCAATGAATTAGCTACAGTACGTTAAATTTAGAGGATTACATCAAAGCAAAAAAAAATGTTGAACAGTGTTTCCAAAACCTGGAAGAAATGTTCCAGAAGTCATGACATGATGTTTCTGGGCAGAACTCTATTGGTCACTGTAAACCTGAATACTAGCTTTTGTCACTTTGTTGATCCAGGGCCCTTTTTCTTGCTGAATCCCTGTGCGCTTATCTTTTCTCTCGCACCCCTCCCTCCACCTCACCCTCACCCTCACTCTTACAGAAGCCTCCCTAGTTCATTCCTTACAAGTGAGGGGGGAGGATTTCTCAGCCAGGCGAGTTAATGCTAAGTATTAAACTATTAAATACACTATGCCTTTAAACGGCGACAGCATGTTTGAAGAGAATTAGACTGAACTACTGAATTCCTCTTCTAAACGGTCACTGCTTTTCAGTCAAAATGTGCGTCACCAAAATGTAAGCCTGTTACAGGTTGTGTGAACTACGCAGTTTTATTTTGTAAAGTTCAATGTAAGTACCAAATTAAACATGCTTGTGTTAAACAATGTTGTTTTCCCTACAAAATCTGTTCCAGCTTGTTTTTTATATAAAATCATCAACATATTTGAAGTGAAGTGTATTTTAAATAGGTATTTCATCTATTTTTTGTTTTCTTCTTCCCATTAGTTGCACAACATTTTTTTTCCTCAGATTGTTTTTATTCAAAATGATTTTTTTCCCAGTGAAAATAGAAAAAAACAGTGGATATTGACAATATGGTAGCATTCTTGTTGAAGTCTGACAGGTACCTACAGTATAGTGCATTTTGCTCAAAGACTAAATATATGTTGATACATTTTGAGTAAAAATGAGTGAAACTCATGTTCCTTTCATTAAGTGTAACCTTTAATACTACATCTTTACTGACTGCCGTGACATGACCTGTTAACACAAAGCAAAGTATCCTTTTGGTGACTTTTTAGTTTTTAAAGCATCACCCATGATGTTTGTGTGGAAATTTAAAATCAAACCCAGACCGACAGCAGTTTTGCAAGCAGGATATACTGATCCATCTAGTTGTGGCCTGGATTCAAAGCAATAGCTGTTGGTGGAGTTTGTGTTTTTTGTGGGGTCTAGTTTTATTCTGAATGAAACGGTTGCCCTAATAGGGCAATTCTGGAGAGATTGCCCTATTAGGGACATTAAGGGCAGGTATTATAAAGTAGTTCAAGTAGGTAGCTGCGTCAGCATGCGTAGTTTTGGCTGTGGAGCCTTCAGGCTCCAAAGCTGAAACGTTGTGTTTCTTTTCTTCTCTTTTCAGCATAGAATAAACCTTTACTTGTTCCTTTGCAGGTATTATAAAGGGCATAGTAAAGGCAGCCCTAGGAAAATGATTTTATTACAAGGTTGAGAGAAATGGTACAAAAAACCCGTGGAGTTAAAATCTGCCATTTTAAACATATTAAGAACCCGATAAAGCTTCATTTGTTTTGTTCTTCTGCCTGAGCCCATGCACTCTCTGCAATATTTTTTCACCTCTTCTTTAACAGACGACAGGGCAGGGGGCAGAGAGTGAGTGATAGCTCTCACATTCGAGCAGGAAATCAAACGGGCTGTGCGCTCTGTAATGTTCTGACCGGGACAGTTGCCATATTTTTGTTAACCCTCTTGTGCATCTAAAAATGAAGATTGTCCAGAGACTTTAAACCTTTTTGGTTTACAGCATGCTACTTACCAAATGTTTCAGTTTGTTTTATGACACTAGCACACTTAAAGCAAAATATCCTATTTAAGGAAGACTGGGGATTTGAACACAACCTTCCAGATATAAGTTCAGAACCTTAAACACTGTTCCTCACCCACTTAAAGTTCTGGGGAAGAAATAGATTAACATAGATTTTGGAACCATTTAATGAAAAAGGAAAGCAAGAACTGAATCTACTTAGAAGACAAAAGTGCATCCACCCATCATCAGCGAGACAATTTTTTTTTTTTCTGGTGGGTGACAGTGAATCTGGGAGCTCATCCCAGAAGCATACGGTGTAAAGTGGGACTACAGCCTGGGCACAGTGCCACTCCATTGTGGGGTAAACAGACGGGAGCAATTTAGAGAGCCCAATCCACCTAGCCAACATGTCTTTGGGAAGTGGGAGGAAATGGAGAGCCTGAAAAATATAATTGAAAATACAGGGAGAACTTGCAAACTCTAGACAGAAGGTGCCCATTTGGATTTGAACCCAGGACCCAAGACAGTCCTGTGAGACAGCCACCACACTGACCAATTGGGGTGTCTTTTATTAATTATATACCCACCCACTTTGTGATCACCAGTGGACATAAGACTGCTCTCCAGTAGCAACCTGGAAGACATGCTGACACGCCCATCGGCAGAGCCATTTATCATTGCTGCTGGCAGCTCCAAAGTGACTGACGGGTGAGCTAGCGCCACCTGGAGTAGCATCACAAGTCTCACTGACATTGCTGAAGGCCTGCAGGTGCCATCAAGGGTCCAGGAGTAGCTGTTTGCTGGTTAATTCCATCCTCACCTTCTACTACCACTTGAGTACAGCCAGGAACTGACATTCCCCAAACTTTTCTTTTGCTTTTCATCTTAATTTGCTTTCTTTTTACCCACTTTAACATTTCTTATTAGTACTGGTCTTGTTCTTTTTATACAACAAGTAACATCTGACAAAGCCACCACAAGGTCAGACTCCTTTGTTTGTAGGTATCACCTAAAGCTTATTGATGAAGTACCCTCACTGCGAGAGTATAATCATTTCCTGCATGCATCGCTTTATAAAATCAGCAAAGAATAAAACAGCTGAAACAGCAAGGAGGGTTAATCTTGTGTTATTTACAGCTGGCTGGTAATGCCAAGCAACCAACCTGTTGGGGCATTAAACTGTTCAGTCTTCGTTGGATTGAAACTGATTTGTTAAAGTCAGTTGATTTGTTGCTGTTTCCTTACACAGACCTGACACAAGGCAGAATTGAAGGCAAGTGTTTTTTGTTGGAATAGATCTTGAAAATAACTGACCCCCTCCCCAATCACAATGTTGTTCTATAGGCAGTCCACAGTAACAGCAGGTTTAATGTGTACATTTGTCGCTGTATATTTAAGGAGCTTATTTTGTAAACAATAACTTGCATTTAAACTGCTCCATGCTGCACCAACCTTGCTTGTCAGAACAACGCTCGGCTAGTTTGACTGTTAGTATGAGGGTTTGCAAGCCAAGCCCTTTCCTCAATATCTGAGGTCATATTTTAGTCATATGGGTGATGGTATCTGATGTCTTATTGGTTCAGGGTCAAATGCAAAACTCCCATTAGGCTGAGCTAGGGAAAGTCATTTGTAAATGTCATGTAGGATGAACTTGGTTCTTAAGGGAAGTGGACAAACTTTATAAAAACACAAGTGTTTCCTTGCTAATCCCTTGGCAGGTTCATTATCTGCAGAGCCCCAAGGCAGCAGTCAGCCTGTGGTGAGAGTGAAATTCAACCCGTTGCTTGAGCCAAAGCCTCAAAGTCTACAGACTGCACGGCGGTGCTGATACTAACAATCACATCATCTTCCCGCCTCTCCTTGCTCCTCATCTCTTCTCTTTTGCCCACTTATTTTGTTATCTCCTTCCTCTGCCTCTACCTCTGCTACGTTTCTGTCTGTGTATTTTGTTCTGATATTTCCCCTTTCCCCTCCACCTGAATTCAGTCAGTTGTTTGGCTACAATTGAGTTGAAATGCCTGTGCTTTAAAAAACACAGCTCACAGAACATCAACAGGAAATTAGAAAAAAGGAAGTGTCTTTGTATAACTGAATATCAGCATTTGTGCTGCCTTATATTTTCAGAGCTAATTCTAAAACATTCACCTCTGTAAGAATTTGTTCTGTCTGAAAGCTTACAGTATATGTGGTTTTTGACAGTAAAAAACTGAAAAAAAGTTTTTCTACAGTATTTTAGACAAATTCTGAAAAGAAAGGGAATATGTAATTTAACTATTGACTATAGCTATTAATGAAAGATTACATTTCCAACTAATCACATATGCATTATATTTTTAATAGCAATCATCCAGGTAAAATCAACATTATCACCCAATTGCAGTCCTCTTCTGGAGAGGACTGTGGTAGAAGAATGCAGAGTACAGAGAATCATAACTTTCTTTCAAGTGCATTCCAGGAGATTCCATCTCCTTCTGGGGAATTCACAAGCTTTTCCATGCCTGCCAAGAGAAATAGTCTCTCCAGTATGGGTCACCCACAAGGTCTCCATGCATTTGAGTGTGCCCAGTAGAGCTCCAGTGGAACCAGTTTCAGTTATGGACCGTGTTTGAACATTGTTTTTATTATGAATAATCCATGACTAGCAGAGGAGTCCAAAAACAGATCACCACTCAGGTTCAGCCCAGTCACCTCCCTCTGGATATCTTCATTGTTCTGTTGCAATAATAGATAGATAGATAATACTTTATTAATCCCGTAGGGAAATTGATGAAAAGAAGTCATAGTTCCAGTGGGATTCGATCACAGACCGTGTGACATGGGAGTCAGGAACCTAACCCACAGCGCCACCGGCGTCACATAATGCACATGTACAGTAAGTCCCCAGTAGAACTATACAGTTGTTAGGTGGCTCCCTCTCAAGCATGGAACCCAACATCTCCAAGAAGAAGAAATACTCTCTGGGCAGCTCTGGTCCTGTGCAGTGATTCTGGATTACTCCACAATAGGAATCAACCTTCTCTCATTTGAGAAGTTTGGTTCCAGAGCCAATGCTATCTGTGGGGGTGAGATCAACAGCATTCTGCCTCTTCCCCCAGCCAGGAAAGTACTTTATTAGGTCCCAGTAGCCCAGTAGTCTTGACAGTCTCTATTGTCAAGGTCATGTCCATCATTATCATGATCTGTCAGGATTGCACCTGACCCTCACCCTTTGTTTTGTGGGTATTGAGCCTTCTTAAGGTGGCTCCAGGCAGCCGTCTTTTGAGTCAGCCAGGTAAGACTGGTGACTTGGCCTTCAGGTGCTCACCAGTGAACTCAATCTCTAAGACTGGCTCTAGGGGTGGGTCCTGGTACCCCTGTTCAGAGGGAGTTTGGGGCAGAAATTCCAGTGTCAAGATGTGCAACGCTGATAGAGACTTACCCAAAGAGACTCACAGCTGTAATTGCTGCCAAAGGTGGTCCTACCAAGTATTACCTCTGGGGGGTGAAAACATGTGCATTAAATTATTTTCTGTTTTTTTTTATTTTTAATTAATTTAGTAAAATGTCTGGATTTGTTTTTCACTTTGACATTATAGAGTACTTTTGTGTTGATGAGTGCCAAAAATTCTCAGTTAAATACATCATGGTTCCATGTTGTAACACAATACAATGTGAAAAAGTCCAATACATTTGCAAGGCACTGTATGTGTTGGTCAAGAGGCACTGCAGGTTCTGGAAGACACAGCTAAGGGCATTGCAGAAAGATGCACATCTCTTCACAAACCCTAAGAAAAGAGGCATCTGTTGACTATTAAAATTATTCTACTGTTCGATCTAAGCATGAGTCTTCATCGGTTCTCTGCTGAACTGATAAAAATGTAGTTGTAGATTGAAGGTTTGGCATGGTTTCCACAAACCTGCAGTGGAAATCTCTGCTGTACTATATTTACTGTATTTTAACATCCAGGTTTGTGGCCCAGGTGTCATACAGAATTACTGAAAATTTTAAACGGCAGTGCTGTAACAAATGAAAAAATGTAAAGCTCCCAAATCACAAAGATGGTCACCCATTTAAGTTTTGTAAGAAACTAAGAAATCATGAAACCCATGGTTAGGCTTATTATTATTATTAAATTAATACTTTCTTCAACTCTTTTGGCCTACTGATTATTTGAGGATTCTGCTATGTTGTTACTGCCAATTGCAGAGTTCCAGCAGTGTTCCTGTTTTTTTGTAAATCTTTGAAATTAAGAGAAGGATAAAAAGATTTTATTTTATGCTGCCATTTGGAATTCCATATATATTTATGTTCAATAAAACCACCGCAAACAAAATGATGATTAATAATCTATTGGTATATTAAAGGTTTATCTTTTCATAAAGGCTTATGCAATTCAAATGAATTGAAAGAATAAGTTAAATATCCACATTCAAACATGGATATTCTCAGGAAGTCTTACAACAACATAAGAACTACATCTGGAAGTAAGCAAGGTGGTTGGGTATAGTTCACCAATACATCTCTGCAGCAGAATCTTTATAAACCAGGATAGAAAAAAGGGCAAAATAAGAGAAAAAAATAAGATGTGTGCTTTTGAGAAAGCACGACACTTGCTATCATGAAAGGTAAAGGCAGTATAATGAAATCGATCCTTAATATGGAAGAAACATCAAAGTTTAACAGCTAGATGAATAATACAGTAGGTTGATAAATTGTAGTGAAAAGCACAGTTATGCAAAGCAACAGAATCTCTGAAATGTTCTTGTAGCAAGAAAATACAGGACATTTTTGCAAACACTGGAACATATCATTCACTTTAAAATCCAATAAAACTGCATTAATCTTGTCCCATTGAAATCCTATTCTGTTACCGCTGACAGTTGAGTATATGTTATTTTCCATGCCAGACAAAGCCATTTGGCCTCGCTGAACGTCTCAATGAACTGTCTGTGCAAACGAGAAAAATGGTCATTCTCCCTGCATTGCTGGTCATAATGCAGCTACCATGCCTGTTTATGAATTAGGGGAAAAAAGAACAATTAAATAGTAACAGCCATTACTGTTATGGAAAAACAGTTAATGAATGAACCCCTTCATTTTAAGGCAAAACCTAACAGTGAAAGATTTGGTATTTGGTATTAAAGTACCATTTTTAGCTTCATGGATGTGCAGACGGCAACAAATGATGTTAGTAAATGTGATCACCAAACGTGATGGATTGGGTTGCAGGAGCAATCTCAGTTTTAGAGGAAGTGATACTATAGTATGTTTCTGTAGTGAAAGACATTCATTGACTTCAGAAGACAAATGAAGTTTGAAACAACTGGACCATCTTTTCTCATGTGGAAAGCAAGTACTGTATCTGTCTCTTAGACGTGAATTGGCTGTGCCTTTCTCAGAACGCACAGAACTCACTTTGTACTTCGCTTTTATAGGTGTGTTATTCTGTCTGCTTAAAATTACGTATTGGTGGCAAATCCCTATCAAACCTGTGAAAACTAATTATCCTTAAAGGTCTCCAAAGGACAGGGCCCTGCTTCTGCTCTTAAACTCCGTGCAGTGTCTATAAAAGTGTGAAAGGGGCAGTCCCTGCTCATTTAGGCTGCACTACAGACTTCTAACTGTTCGACCTTTATACGAGATTCCAAGCTTATTAGCCCAGAGCGCTGCACTCACCCCAGAAGCACCTCTGCCACTCTGCCCTCACCTCTGCCCACTCATGCTGTACCAATGGGAGGGTAAAGTGTTAAATACAGAGCGATCTGGAGTTGAGAGGTTGTGCTTTTTATTGTGTTTATTAAAGAATGTGGAATGTCTGTGCACTTTCCGATGGAAGAGTTGGAAGTGATAAGAAATTCCAGGGCCTTTCTTTCTCCATCAGGATTTACTGCTCAATCCACCCACAGGAGACAGCAGGATTGGTTGGAGCGCTACATCTTTTTAAAAACTCAAGTGTCCGTCTCCTTCTATAAATCAAGAGTTAAGGGTTGCAAAATATCAAAGCTCTAGATTTAGTGTGAACTGCAGAGCTCTAGATTTTAAAAAATGAAACATTTATATTAGAAATAAAACTAAATATTCCAATATTTTAAATTAAAGAAGGGGATAGTCAGATGAATATGCGCTTTGCTTTGCAGTGACATTTGGTGGTTTGGAATAATACCATTCAAACTTAACCTTCAAGTACTTCTAGTTCTGCGGAATATTTTAGTGTATTCTGAGGGTTTTGGGATGTGGTGCTTTCACTGGGGTCCTCAGTTTTGCACTGTATCATTTGTGATATTGTGTTATAAATGTGTTTCAACAGAAGATGCAGTGAACACAATTTCTAGGATTAATTTAATCTTCTGAAATTATTGGTCTGCTGTAGGTTTTCTCTGTTCATGTAAAAATATCACAAAAGATTAATACTAATGAAAAAATAACAACTTTTGATTGTCTGTGTAAATTGTGAAGGTAATGTACATAACTCTTAAAGCGATTCCAGGAGAATGTCTTAATACTGGAAACAAACCAACAAGATACTATACAAGAATAGGTTTTGTTCAGCCAGCTTCAGAAATCTTTCATTTGTCTCTGACACTATCGTTTTACAATGTCATGTATTCCCCTTTTCTTGGTCACCATGAATACATCAGCTTGAGGGAATAGATGCCTTTGCTTTTCAGTAACTGACAAATTCAGATGCAATGTTAAAGTAAAAATAAAAATGTACATCTTTTGCATCAAGTGTCCTCTCTTTAATTTGCACCTTGAAGCCCTTGCCATTGCTTTGAAAATAAGTTTTAAAAAAAAACTAAAATTATCATTTGTGTGTGTTGAATACACACACTGTATCACAATATCAGATTAAGCCTTGTAGAAACATTTTCAATTAAACATTTTGGGTTTCAAATTCTTGCTTTCAAGACATGCACATCTTTAAATATATTTTTCTTAAAATATTTGCGGTAGCTTATGTGGAGGGTGAGATGAATCAAATAATCTCTGAATTCGGCAGTAGATTTGCGTATGGCTGAGATATATACACAAATGGAAATAATGGTCAAATAACACGAATACATTAGCTTTGTTTGGATTGCCGTGTTGTTGGTGGAGGGATGCTTTCAAACAAACCTTGACATGAAACTATAGTGTTACTCACGCTTAGCTGACTGGACCTTCTTGCTTCCCTTTTCACTTTCTGGATCTGAATCCCTCACTGCTGGGGCTGTGAGACAGTGTACAAGGAGAGCACAGCATCAGCAGATGATCTATTTTTTCATTCATCAGAACATTGTAACTTATCTCTTTCCCTTTGACTGTTGTATCCCAACCAAATTTTACGGCAGGGTAAGAAAGAGGTGCAAGGAAATGAGCTGACCTGGAGGTCAAGGCAGGGCTCAATAGCTGTTGTGGGACCGTGCAAATAGAGTCTCCTGCTCTAAGGGCTAATAGAGAAGTAAGCTGGTCTTCTGGATAACAGGGCAGAGAACACAGGGCCAAAAAAGCAGAAAAAAGATTCGGTCTTTGACCAGATGTCATATGCGTTTAATTAAGGCTGATTTAAATTTGTTTACAAGCCCCACTGGTCTTAAATCTTCTCAAGCTCTGTCTTTATACATGTTGGTAGTCCGTTTATGACACTGTTTTAACTATTTTCTTGAGCAGAGGTTACAAGCTATTTGGGAATCCACAAAATTGGATTCCATGAGACGCCCCTCCAGGATGTTAATCTTTTTTGTTATAAAATCCAGCGAGGTGCCTCCACATCGGACCCAGTCGTCTTTATGGTGCACTCTGAGACCCGGTCAGATGGCTACCTTGTGACCTTTTGACCAGACAGCGGCCATGAAGTGGCCTCATGAAGAGAGTAGTCCTTCCTCCCTTCTGAGTGCCAAAAACCCTCTGCTTTGCTGGAGGAGGTCTATCATTTACTTTCAAAAGTTATTTCTTGTTCTTCTTTAATCAAAACCTTGTTTCTCCTCTTTCCTTTTCAAGCATACTTTAATTCAGGTCCAGAATGTGGTTCTGTAATGAACGAACATTCTCCACAGATTATGCACATCAGTGCAACAGTGCAGAAAACAAATCCAGTTTAAAAAAGCTGCTGACAGAAATTCAAGTGACTGGGGTTTAATTGTATCCCTCACTGGCATTCCTAATTAGCCACGTTCTGAAACGCAATCAGTCCAGGCTTTCATATGCCAAGGAAAGAGTGTGTGTGAGAGAGGTGAACAGAAATGATTATACTTTTTACATTACCTTTTAAAAGAGCTACCTGGTATAGAGTTTAATGTAAGTCCAAAAAGTGGCAAATATAGGTGTTAACTGTTTACCATTACATCATACACATCATTAATGCTCATTTGGCACTCAGAAACAAATTTAATGAGAAACAAGCAAATCAAACAAACATACCCTTAGTACAAAACAATGAAAACAAAAACAATACATTGTTTACTTCCAGTTTTGCCAGGAGGTCTCTGCTTTTTCTTTTAACAATGTGTAAAATTGCAAACCATCAGTTTAGTGTCTCTAAAAAATCTGATATAAAATCTGAAATTATATTTTTTGATAGGTGTATTGAGTATCAAATGTGTAAATACCTTGCACATAAATAAATGTCATATCAATAATCATATAAAATACATTATTGCAATCTCCATGTTAAGGTAAAGACTGTAAAAAACAATATTTCACTGCAGTGTGTGATCGGTTGTGAACTTTTCCTGAAGGTGTTCCAGAGATTTTAGCTCGTTTACTGTTTCTGTGACTCTGTCCTACAGCACAGTAAATGAAAAGCCTGTTGTCTTCTTAATTGATTTTGTAGCAAAGCTGTCACTTCTTTCTTTTCAGTAGAACCTCAGAGAGCTTTATAAGGGGTTGAGGTCAGTCTTTAATGTGGTTTTATGTAGTTTTCTTGCAGCTCCCCACTGCCATGATCGGGACAGCGACCCGATGCCAGAGGCAGCATTGTAAAACACCGTGAAGCAGCTTCTGTTAACTAGCCAGGCCTATCCTGCTCTGCTGCTACTCTAACTGGGTTTGCGAAGGACTATTTCATATTAAAAATTTACACGTAACCATAGAAGTGTTACTAGCGTGTTCGCTAGTACCAGCCAGCAACAAAACCCTGCTGTAAAAAAAGTTAAACTAATTGGTCACCTTGGGTTAAGTAAATGTTTCAAGTTCTCCAATGCAGGGGATGTGTTGTAAGAGAGTCCTGTAAAAATTTACATAAAGGCATGCAGGTTGTTACAATGTTACCGAATTCCAGCCTTAAGCAGGTTTTGCCTTCATAACATGGCTGTAATTGACATCGTATGGTTTTAGACTGGGGGAGAGCCCCATTGGTCTTCTTCATAAAAAGAAAGCCAGGGAATACTGGCTTATTTATTATTTCCAACTGCGGTTAATGCACAGGCCGAGTGGATGCTCTCTAAAAAAAAGAAAGAAAGAAAAAAAATGAGCTTATTTACATGTGCCTTGTTCTTGTTCGGTCAGTATTGAATTGGCGTGGTTATCAAATGTCATTTGATGATCACTGAATAAAAAAAACAGTTACACTTGCGGCAAGAGTCCTTGCTTGTTGGTAAATGAATCAAGAGGTGAAAATTAAGTCCACATTGGAACCATAGCAAATCATCAGGCCAAACCATCCTAGTTTTTGTGAAGTTAAGCGCACTAGGGGGCTTGTGACTCCCCCCACCATGGAGGGGATACCAGTCTATTGCAAGGTGCAACGCTAGTCCCCTCTTTTATAGCTGGGCTGGCCGTAGCTACTGGGGAACCTCATCCAAGGGTATTACAGCAGCATTCGCATGGGAACGGAATCATAAAACCGACAGATTACCTGCCACATTAGGCCACCCCCACTGAATTAAGGGGGAAAGCAAAAATCTGTTTAATTTTTATACTTTTGAAATTGCTTTCTCATTTTAGGGACTGAAAAGCTCTTTATATCCTTTCTTAGAACATTCTCACTCATCAGTCCTACTGAGGAATTGTTATGCTGTCGTAATCACTCATTATTGTCTCATATTTTTCCAGGTTTCAAATCCAGAGAGGGAGAAGTGACCCAAACAGTTACAAGAGTCTTGGTGACTGCTTCAGGACCATATTCCGGAATGAAGGGTACACTTTTTACCTTATGTCTGATTTAAATCATGAAATGAACTTTATATTTACGGCCTAAGTTACGGCCTAAAGTGAAGTCAGTCAACATTCAACTGTAATTTCACTGTGTAGTGTAGGTTACTTGGGCTTTATTATGACAACAATAGAAATTGCAGTTCTAAATGCAAAGCACTTTTATGGAGAGAGAAGGGAATGGATTGGTGCACATTGTCACTTCAGAATTGTTGATGATGAGTAAATTCAAATGTAAGGTCATGCCAAATAAATGAAAGCTAATAAGATTAAATTTGCTGAACATTAACATTATGGATCCTGAAATTATTGCTTGTTTGGATCTTTTCGAAAAGTTCAGATCAGAGGTGTCCAATTTTGGACCTGGAGTGTGTCCACAGGTATTCATGGTCTCTGTAAACCAGCAGTGCCAGAAGTACTGGGAGAAGCTGTCAAACTGGTCCAGTTAAACTAGTAACCAGCCAGTTTAGCTCATTCAGAGCAGAGGTGGAATGAAAACCTGTAGACACACCAGCTCTCCAAAACCAGGGACCAGGGCTGGACTGCTGTGATTTAGGTCTTTTCAATCATATCGTCATGAGTCTGTCGATCCACTGCTGGATGAAGAGCTTCCAAAGATTCTCCCGCCTGTGTCTTTGGGTGTTCTCATCCAGCTGGCTCTTATAAACATTCTCTAAACATAACATAGTGTTACCTTATAGGAGCTCTTCAGGATTGTATTGGTTTCTTGGGATCCAGTTCCCAGTATCTTATATTCCTGTTCTTGTTATGTATTCTGCTCATTCTCATTTTTTGCACTTATATGTCACCACTAAATTCAAATTCACAAAATGTGGTCATGTGCTTATTGGGGCTATTTTCTGTTTTTTACAGATTCTCAATATAAATAAACAGGTGTCTAGCATACTTCAATCAAAACCAAAGTGGTGTTCTATTACTTGGGAATACATTTCTTATTTAGAATGATCTAAAAGGGCTGGGGAAAGTGCTGATTGCTTTGAGTCGTGTTTATCATGCCACAGACAAATGTAAGAACATGAGAAAGGTTACATACAGGGAGGCCTGTCAAGCCCATTTAGTGGTTAGTACTAAAACCTTGAAGAGCTAGTGTGGTGATTGCACATGACTATGGTGTGACAAATGTAAAATGTGCTCAGGTAGTTTAGATATTCCTATGTACAGAGAACAACTGACATTATGCATCTCTCAGTGCATGCTCAGTTTTGGGAGTGAGAGGGGAAAGTTATTACCCTTCAGATCCTTATCACTGCCCTTCAGCATCCTTGTTTTTGTTTTTCCCAATGTCTTGTTTACTCAGCACTGGAAAACCACCGGCTTCTTATTTTTTCCAAAAGAAACAACATACGTCTTGTTCCAAATCACCTGCTGGGCTGTGTTGCCTGTTTGTGGATAGGGTCAGGCTATAACGTGTCAATGCCCTGAGCAACAGCAGCCATGACAGCTGTTTAGCATGTCAGACAGAAATGGATCGAAGGTTCCATTATAACAACACTTCCTCTGTTACCATAAGCACAAGCTCTCAATCGCCAGTGAACTGATAGACCTTTTTGTAAACTGTTTCTCATCAAGCTGGTATCTATGGCCTTCATTATGTTTCAGAGGGGTTTTGTTTGAACATCACTACTGTTTCTGTGGTGAGTGTAGTAGAATATTGAAGGGATTACCCTTTGCAAAGTTTTCTTGCCACAAAGTGTCAGATCTTGAGAGTGATGTGGACACTAGGAGTAGTAGTTATAGGAAAATCTTAGCTATTGCATCACCACCCTGATATAATGTTCCTCTTACATTATAAGACAACTGTGACAGCACACAAGTCCACTGGCTGCGAATTCAAGAGAGATAGCACTTTGGCTGTACTTTAAATGATCCGTGCTTTACTACTAGTTCTCCAGATTATACCAGAATGGGACTTGAGTAGTCTTTCTCTCTGATTTAGACTGTACAAATTTGAAACATTTAAAGCATATAGTATACTATATCATAAGGTATATTACTGCAACTTGCCATTGAAAGTTTAGATATCGCATCTTTTTCTGTGCTTTTGTAGACCTGTACTGTTATAATTGCTGTGCAGGCCATAAAACCAGCAACAGCTGACTGCCTTGTATGGGATTTGATTTCTATAATGTTTGAAGAATTGAAATTCAGAGAAGCCACAGGGCTGTGTTTATACAACACAGAACATTTCCATCACGAAAACAACATGTGCATTGTGTTGTTAGTCATTGAATTTTTATGTCAATTGTATTTCTTAATTTGCATTTACCATGTGCATTGAATCATGTCCCCTAGGTGTATATGTGTTCCCCAGCTTAAGAAGTATTGCAGCTTTCCAGTAATGTCTTGTTCCTAGTTCTACGATCTAATGCTTATTAAGTGCAACTGTTACTATTGTTACTGGCACTGTAATTTACATTATGTAAATTGAGTGTTACTTTTAAGAAATGCTTTTGATTTAGTTCAGAAATGTAGTAACATTGGATGAATAATGTTTATAGACATACAAGTGTACAGTATAGATTAAATAATGTATATCATTTCAATCACATACTCTTATGTGCTGTGTGCTAGCAATACCGCAATATTTGCAACTTATTAAGTACAAACTCCTTGCACAACTCTTCACTCTCTCAAGAGTTTGAAGTCACACAGAAAAAAGTATTCCTACAGATGAATAAGTATTTTAAGGATAGTTAAATCATAAAATTAAACTACTACCATTTCTGATTTTTGTATTTCAAGTCCCAGAATATCATTCTCCTATGTCAAAGAAGTACTGTATCCTCCATGCCCAGGCCTTTGGACTGTTCTTCTGTTTGTGAAGTCTCAGTATTGCGCCGATCATTTGCAATGCACGGTACCAAGTTTCAGGAAGCTCTTGTAAACTGGAGCCTTGGTCTCCACAGAGGAACTCTTGGTCAGTATATCAATCAGTAAAGTCAATTGGTCTTGTTAATTTTGTTTTCATCTATGCTAGCAATGTATCTGGCAAACAATAGATGGAATATTCCTTCTAGAGACCTCAAGTCTGTTGGGATCCGCAAAAGATTTATCAGTGCGCAGTAAAACCATGAAAGCTGCATTTTTTAGCTGACCTTGGCATTTCAGCAGGGGCAGTGCACAGTATACAAACCAAGGCATATTTGGAAAAAGAAGAAAAAAAGTTCTCTCTTATTTATTTTATGGTTATGCTCAGAGACTGCTGTTTGCCTTTTTAAACTTTTCCAGTATATGGATTTTTTTTCCTTGGGGTTTCTGCTGCCAACAACATTTTGATTAATTGACATTAACTCTTGCATGTGCTGAAAGCAAACTACTAAAGTATAGTGATAATCAAAGTATAGGGTTAACCCTGGAATATGGAACTAGGTCCTTTGATTTCTAGTTGTACAAAATCTGGATGCAAGGAAATTTTTTGGGAAGCAGCACATTGTACTGGAAAGCTTACCCTGTTTTCATTGACAGTTTGCAGACCTGAGCTAAACCACTTGGGAGTACATCTGTTTATTGAGAGCTGACAGCTTTATAGTGTACATAAAACTGATCTGGTGTGAAGTGGGCAAGAGTGCAGGTTAACTCTGGCTCGTGACAGTAGGGAATTCTTACTGAACTTTAATTTCTCTTTCACACATGCACTATTTCAAGGGGCACATGACTATCGATGGGCCTCACTGCTCATGTCTTTTATGCTGTAAAAAGGCAGGGCCTGTGCATTAAATAGAACAGGTAAAACACAGATGGCTTCGCTTCTACGAAGTGTCTGACCTGACATACTTTCGATGCTGTGGACTCAATGCTACTTTGCTGAATCTTGTTTCCTTATGAATATGTAGAACCGAAGTTGTAAGCGTTGCAATTTTCAGATTTTCAGGCTAATAACTAACATACAGTGGGCCTAATGATAAATAAGCTTGCATTTATTGTTCATCATATTGTGGCTAAAGTGTGTCTTAAATCATACTGGATTGATCATATTTTTTCACCATTCAAGAGTATGTTAATCTCATTTAAATTCACACCAGTAAACTGCTGTGCATACTTATGTGCCTAATATACTCATTGACATACAGGCTATCAGTCTGGATGAGCTGTTTCATGGGAGGAATTTGATATGCAGGGAAAAAGAGTCTGCAGAAAATTACATGTAATGTTTTAAACTGAAAGCCCAGGCAATCTTTAATCTTCATAGATTGAAAACACCAAATTAAAGCAAGTCCACTTATCTTTTCCTTTATTTACTATAATAAACATAAATCAAACAGGCATGTAAGCTTCATCAGTTTTATAGCTCTCATCAATACGCGTTGATCACATAAGACATGATCACATAAGACAGCTATGAGAAATCACTAACGGAAGAAGCTTTTCAGCTTTTAAAACTGCATGTAGTAACCTGGGAAGATGAATTAACACAAATCTTTTTTTTGTCAGAAGTTGACATGTAAAATACCAGGATGAAGAAACAATCAGAGATGAGTAATTGCTAAGGTGCTGCAGGTCATTGTAATAAATAAACTTAAATGATACATCTGGATATGAAAATGTGTAATCTGTCACAATTAATTGGGCGTAAATGGTGAAAAGGGCCAGGTCTTGTTGGCCTTAGGTGAAACACTGTTATCATTTTGTGTCATCAAAACAGGCAGCAGGTTATCACAGTTATTAACTGTCAACAATGTAATTGCTAAGCCAAGCACTTTAATCTCACGAGATCTGAAGAGTGATCCATACTTTAAGGGGTGGAAGTCCAAACTGAACCTGAGCAGTTGTGACACAGTTCATATTTTCATACCCAGATGAACAATCAAATATTTTTTTATCATAATGGCCTGCCATCCCTTAATCAGTCCTCAAATGATTTTTTTTAAATGTTGATTTTTTTTTTAAATGTTGTCTTGCATAATCTGTCCAGGTTCAGGCATGTATTGTGATCATCTGACAAAGTTCATCTGGTAATATTTCAGCCTAACCCCACCTATTCCAGTTTACTTTTCAGGAGCTTGGCACTTTGTGGTTTTTTTATAAACTTTAATGGGATCCTGTCTAACTTTGGTTCTCTTCTGATATGTACGAAGAGACTTCTCGGTTGTAAGGGACAGATGCCCCTGTAGCTTTTGTAGTGTTTTTTTTTAATGTTGCAGTAATTGGCACAGTAGCACAGTGGTTAGCATTGCTCCATTGCAGTGTTGGTGCCCTAGGTTCAGTTCCTGGGGTGCTCTCTGCATGGAGTTTGTACGTTGTCCCCGTGTTTGCATGGGTTTCCTCCAGATGCTTTAGTTTCTTCCCACACTCCAAAGACATACTGGTATGTTAAATGGTTTCTGAGAAAATTTGACCTGGTGTGAGTCGATGCATATTAGTGTCTGTGTGTGTTGTACAATGAACTGACATCTTGGCTCTTCCGTGACCTTTTATTAGATAAAGCGTTTAGAACAGGGGTGGATGGATGTCATTATTGTAGGGATTGTGTGTGGCAGTCTGTCTGGCAAGGCAAATGAAAACACAAGCACAAGGATGTACCAAAAGAACAAAAAATGCAAAAAGATAGCAAAGAAAAGGAACCATTCTTGAGCAGAACCCAAAGAGGCTTCTGTCGCTTCTTACAAGAAGTAGCAGACCAACAATAAAAGCAACAAGCAGAGGTTAATCCCACACTAAAAAACAGAAAGAAAAGCTTGAGCTGTTGTTCTGGCACCCGAAGAAGTCTGAACATTGAAATCTCAACAGCTATTCCTGCTCTTCAGCGTTCCTGCTACGAGTTTCTGTGGCTTGGATGTGGAAATTATCTACCTTCTTCGTAAAAGCTATGTTTGTATTATGGGGCCAAAATTTAGTGCAAAGAGATATTTCAATTTCACTCTTTAAAGAAGTAATGTAACATCCATTTATTGGTTTATATCTAGTTTTCACCCTCTCAACTCCCCTTTGCATAGCTCTACTCAGAGCAGTCCATGTGTCATAGTTACTATTAATATCGGTCCTGTTCGAACTTTATTTATTAGTATTAACATCTTAATACAACCTTGTTGTCCAACAGCAAATTCATCATTGTAAAAAAACAGTCCTTGTATGTAAGTCATCAAGTCCTTGTATCTGAGTCTGTAAGTCTGCTAAACAGACCTAATTGTGAAACTGTATTTAATCTAGTTGAAAACTTTCATTGTTCTAATATTTTGAATGATCCCTTTTTTACTATCCAAAGCAGATTCTCCAGAATGTGAAAGTGGTGGGTAAAACAGTTATTGGTGGTGACAAAATAATCCTGATAACATATCAGAAACTCATCTCCTTTTTCTGCAAATAAACAGCTAATTTTTCAGTTTTAAAAATGCTGCATTTTGTTTGCTCACCTTTCACTTAACTGAATTGTACTGTGATGTCTGCTGTAGTTCACTCACACTGATGTTGCTCTGATGTGTAGAGTGACATCTTAAGATAGTGCTCATTGCAGTTCAGTGTATTATCCAGCACCCTGTTGCAATGCGAGTTTCCAACTCTCAGTCCGCACTTCCTCACTGCTGGAAGAACTCCCATAGTTTTCCCAGCTATAAAGGGAAATTACGCTTGACCACAAGACAGCTTGTAACGCCATTTATCCATCTCAGAAACAGAAACAGAGTATTGTCAGGTAAATATGAATTTCTTTTAAAACAATACATAAACACTGGAACAGTGCTGAAATAAATACCGTGAAAGCATCAAGCTTTCCAGAAAATCTGGATCCTGCCTGAACATGTTTTGGAGTGTGGTTCATCCAGATTAATAACCCAACAGTTACAAATTATTTCCCCTCTTATCTGACCTTTCTAACTCTGATTAAACCCTATCTATCAATCCAGAGACACTTTGGAAATCTAATTGATTGACACATTTAACTGACAACAAAAATTCCACTGAAAGACAATATCACACACAGAGGTGTTTTCCTATAAAAAAACACAGAATTGCAGAAGAAATCTGATGAGTCTATATTGAATTAAGAATGTGTTTTACTGTGTTTGGGAGAGACTATGTAGCCGGTCTGAAAAATCACCCAATAAAAGTACACTTAAAATATATAATTAAGTGGTTAATACCATCAGCAGTTTGTTGCTGTTTTATTTCTAACAGTGTGTGTGTTATTTTGCTATATTCTGTCTGCTTAGATTCTTATTTGCCATGCAAACCAAATGTTCCTGCATATACAGCTTCTAAAAAAGATATCCCTTGGCTTGTTTCAAAAGCTAACAAATATCGCACCACACCTGTTAGCCCATCCTTCAGAAGTTATAAGAAAGAACTGACTTTCCTACCTTTACTTTAGGAATGCCAAGTTATCAAAGAGACCCCATCCAGTGAAGCTAATTGCTCAAGAATAATTGAGCAATTAACATGTCTGCTGAGGAATTCTAGAAAATTAACTAAACATTAAGGTAAAAAGGAATTAGACCAATATTTTAATGACACAAACAAGCCAAAGAGAAAGGAGTAGTTATATGATCTATATATAAGCAAAGAAAAGTATCGGGAATTGTTTTCATTTGACAGATGTTTGCTTTGATGTTTTTCTTGGGGTAATTGGAATTGTACAGCCAAAATCGAATTACACTTACCTGAGTCCTTCATCAGGGAAGGTGCTGCTGTCTGAGGAAGGCCCACTTCCACATTTTACTCCCCCTCACATCACCTCACATTTGAAACGCGTCCGTCTCTGCTCCCTCTTGAAAAGCTCTTTTAGGTTTTAAGGGCATGTAATAAAACTTTTATTAAACCCTGCACTTGTCAGTACAGTGGAGTACATTCAGGAGTAATGGGCCTCTTTTAATGGAAGATAAATAACTGTCAAGGGAAATGAGAGAGTTAGAGAATTCTAACAATGGAATCTAATCATTCATTTACCATTTTAGATGTCTTTTTGTCTTAAATGCAAAAATAGTCTTTTGTATTCATATCCAGTGCCTGGAGATCATCTGAACTATCACTCCCTAGCATAAATAAATACACAATAGATCTTCATAGAAAAGATGGATCATTTTCAAATATCTACAGTTTAAAAAGCAACATATATCCCCCTTATATAAATCATGCATAGCATTGTTAAGAAGAGGAGTGTCAATAAGTATGCCTACAACTGTATATAAGTGCATGCAAACTGACATACGTAATGTTCCAGAAGTCACGTGTCGGCAAATTGCACACAGAAAGTTCACGGAATAGTCTGGTATCAGACAATGGTTTAGCACTAAATTTCACATCTACAGTACACTCTTTTAGTTTTTGCTGACTCTTTTGGAAAAACTGAGCCTATGTCTCTCACTGGGACACCAGAAGTGCAGAGAGAGGACTGGTGCTCCACATCACATTGAAACTGTTTCTAACTCTGTCTTCCAGCAGAATTTTTTGCAGGGTAAAAGTACGTCACTTCAGACCCTTAGCTCTCGTTCTTTAATGCCACTGTGACAATCAGGCTTTGAAGAGATTTAGGGGGCTTACTTAAATGTTCATCTTACAAAAACCTGCCGACCTGAAAGCAGATTCCCTCCTTCAGATATGCATCCACTTGTTCTCGGTTCATTGAACAGGTGAAAAATAGTTAAGTCCTCCAGTATTTTGTCAATATTTTTTTATGCAAAGTGAAGATGGGCTTTTCTGTATGGTGTTTTTCTAGCTGCTGGCTGTTCGACGGGGGTGTTGATTCAAAGCAGTGGAAAAATGACATGCTCGTGAGTGCACTCAGCCAGGCAGAACACTGCCTGAACACAGAGAGCTTCTGATGCATAGCTAATATCCACACTACTACACTCCTTTTCACTCCAATATTTTCCACTCTTGTCTCTAAGACTGTCGGAATTTCCAAATACTTCTGATATGTTTGAAAGCATCTATTCGTATACTGTACATATCATCACGAGAGTTCATTTTATTTTTTATTTTTGTTGATTCTGTCATTTTTGTAATTTATTTAATCATGCTATTTATTAACATTTATGAAAACATTTGAATTGATCAGTTCCTGGCTGGTCTTCCGTGTGTATCGCTTTGACTATGAATGTAGCTCTGCTGCTGGGTGTGTGCCTTTCCCAGTTTGTGCTCGGTGTGGCTACATAGATTTTTTTACTATGCCAAGCCTGTTCATTTGTCTGTAGTGTGTCTTGGTACATCTGATCCTTTCGTAAATTATGGCTGACGTTCTATAATATTCAGTTTCTGGGTATCTAATATGGGGACATACAATATATGTTACAGCCCAGTAATTACATTGCAGACTCTACAAACGCATACTGAGAGACACACACGCCAATGAGTGTGAATGGGCTGGAGGCAAGATTGGTCGATAAAGAGTAATTCATAACAACTAACACATCAGATGTTGGAAAAGTCTCTCAGACACGGGCTGTCAGAATGGCTGTCCTAAGGGTATGTCAAGGACAGGAGGGATGGCTTTAAGTGAGAAACTTTCTCGAATCAGCGTTTTAAGTCAGTGTTCTCTTTTGCCTTGGTGTCAGTTAAAAAGCAATTAATTTCTCAGAGCTGTCACTTGGGTTTTGCTGTTACTGCAGGTAAACATGCTTATTGAAGCACCAGCCCTGATAAAACGGCCAGCATGTGTATGAGAAAGACTCTTTTTTGTCAGCTCAAAGGGTTATACAGTACTTGACAGCACGCAGTCACTTTTCAACAACAGAATTAAGTGCACAAAAGATGGAGATTTGTGGTGCTTCATCCAAAAACCTCAGATTTTATCATCTGCAGCATCATAACATTTACCTTTGCACTCATGGAATGCATCACTGTTTACGACCTGCATGGGTTGAGGTCCTTTTTAAGATCTTCTTTTCTCTTTGTGATCTGGTAGTTGACTATTACATGTTTGCTTTTTCCTTATTTATTTTCAGTGCATTATACATGTACTGGATTCTGTAGCTAGCCCTTTGGTTCTTTAAATTAAGCCATTAAATAAATCCACTTAAGCGGTGGAGCTATTCATCTATCCTGAGACCAGGCTTATGCCGGTACAATGAAATTAATCTGCACTGTACCGTTGAATAATGCTTTCCACCTTTGCCATGGTCGCTTGTCTCCTTGCTGGCTGAATTTGGCAGAATCTAGTACATTTGATTAATTACTTGCACAAGAATTATATGCCTGCTTCACTGCACATCAGCACCCAAAGTCTCTGTCTGGTGGGAACGAACATGAGCAATGGCAAACACAAAATGTTCAATTTCCTTAGCAAATGGTCGTGTCAGACATTTTCAGATGTGAAAGTTAACCGCCGATGTGATTTTACATGCCTGCTAGGATTCATTTACATTCATTGTGCCCTCTCTGTTTCCCGTCACAGTGAGAACACATGTTGAAGGTGCACACTCTGAACTGGACACCACTGTGAGAGCTGACTCAAGTTGAAAAAAGTCCCTTCTCATTAAAAACGCGTCCAGTATTCACCTGTTTACCCTGGCCTCCCAGGTGACTTCATGTAGACAGTTAATTTATCATTTAGGAGTGACGTTTAGGTAAGAGTTGCTTTACCAAGAGTGTTTTTCTTCATGAGGGACTAACCTGTCAGACAAGTCTGCTGGAGTATGGGAAGTTACAGAGAGCCTGTCTCCCTGGTGTGAGAACAATGACCTGAGTCTGACAACGCACACTGGCTGCTGGCCTAGAGAAATAGGCTCAAATCACGGCTGACATGTGTGACGGACCTTGGCGTTACTGAGCTCCAGCCTCCGCACTTGCAGGGGACAGTATACTTTTTCCCAGAAGCCAGTTACCCCAGAAGTACATTTTTTAATTGTGGGTGGAAACTGGAGAACCTGGAGGAAAACCATGTAATCACAGGAAGAACATACAGTAAAAAAAACCACACAGAGAGCCCCCCAGGAACTGAACCTGGGGTCCCAACACTGCAATAGAGCAATGCTAACCACTGTGCTACTGTGCCAGTTACTGCAGCATTAAAAAACACTATTTCCAATACTAAATAAGCAGCTGGAGGGGTTGAAGTAGTGAAACACTGTGACTGATGTATCAAAAGCTACAGGCACATCTGTCCCTTACAACCTTTGACTGGATCCCATTTAAACTTTATAATAAAAACCACAAACTCCTGAATAGTAAACTGGAATAGGCAGGGTTAGGCTGAAATATTACCATACCACATGCCTGAACTAAAACCGATTATCCAAGAAATCATGCATCAAATAGCAACATTTTTTTTTAAATGCAGATAGCACCCCAGGAATCAAACACAGCGCTCCAGCACTGCAGGACAGTAATGCTAACCACAGCACTGCAGTTAAATTTGTGTAAATGTCAAGTTAGCATGTTTTGAAAATGAAACTTATGTGTACCCATCGTCCAGAAATGAAGGTACTGGATTGAGAGCTCACTTTCTTTGACCCGAAACAAAAACTGATTCTCACACAGAGAGGTGAACACTGGGAACTGTACACGTGCACTGAGAGCCAGAGGAGTAACCGGAAAACAGCTCTAAAAACAGCAACCAAGTGAGAAAGTAAAGGAAGTGTCACACTGCCATAAATTGGGATTATGATGGTAAAATCTAAAAGACTAGATGAGGGTGGTTTTCAGAAGTCATGAGAAAGAGAGACAGCGTGTTTTCAGCCACTGCAGAGAGCTTTGTCTTCTGCTCTGATCTGAACCATGAAGAGTAGGCAGTTACAGAGGTTAGACCAGCATCGGCCTGTCTTCAAGTCAGCCTTCCATGACGGGCGGGTAGTGGCAGCTCACAGCGAGGGGGTGGGGGGGTGGGAAAGGAGATTGTGAGGCCTAACTAGCAATGACAAGGCCTGCGAAATGGCAAGGAGCAAGGGCTTCCCAGGTAGTGAGAAGTGAGCTCAGTTCTCTTTCTCTCACACACACATGCCTGTTGAAAGGAGGTTGCGTGCAAGTTTTTCAGTTGCTGTTTACTCAGCAATCCTTCAATGGCAGGCTCCCTATCTGCAGTCAGCAGGTCCCATCACTAATGGGCTTCAGCCATTAAAAGCCGGTATGGCCTGACTTGTATCAGGTTTCTGAAAGGTGATGAATATGGGTTCTGCTTGCCAGGTTTTCTGTTACACCTTTGTCTTTTTTTTTAAATGTCATATTGGAGTGTTGACTTCAGTTCTCAGGAAAGTTGAGAGGAGGTGCTGATGAGAAGCGGAGCTCTAATTCGCTGTAGCATTAACAAGAAGGGTTTTTCGGCGCCAACGAAAGTTGAGAGAAAAAAGAAACCATCAAATGTAGGGTGATCCAGAGTAGACATATTAATAATGAAATACATAAGAATGTTATCCATCCATCCATCCATCCATTTTCTAACGGCTTTGTCTAATTCAGGGTCGTGGGGGACCAGAAGCAAAAGTGTGTATTTTGGGAGGAAACCGGAGCACAAAGAGGAAACTCATGTGAGCACAGTAGGAACATACAAACTCCACACCAATAGCACCATGGGCCTGGAATTGAACCCAAGGCCCCAGCACTGCAAAACAGTCATGCTAACCTCCGTGCCACCCTGTTTATCTTACGTATTATATATACAGATTTTAACATGCTAATGAAGATGCTGCAATTATTCTCTATTTTTGGATGTGGTATAAATGTCAAGATGTAATGTCTACATTGCAGACATACAGGCCCCTCCAAAAAGTCTTGTGACAGCCAAGACAAAAGTTATTTTTGCAATTTGTGTTTGTTTATTCATAGATTTATATGAATGACGGGTATAATTTAATAATTTACCCACACCTTCTCCCAGATAAGAACTACCTCTGGCTGCAGTAAAGGCAAAATAGCACAAATTATCACATTAAGAGTTTGATGAGCTGAATGGGTCGCAGAAGTTAACACCTCAAAGGGATGTGCAACCAAATGCACCTCATGCCCCTCAGATACAGTAGGTTCCAGGCTGTGGCGCCCCTTATTAGGAATAAAAGGCTTTCTGACAATGATTCTCTTTTTTACATTTGTGAGCTTCTTCACTGCAAATTGCCGAATGAACGTCAAGTGCAAAATTAGTAAGTGACTAAAGGGACGTTGGGAAAATGGCTTGTGAATCTTTTCTTTTTAAAAAAAAATCCATGTGCCTCAAACTCCAAATCTGAGCTCCAAATCTAACTCAAAATGCAAAGTCTCACTGATGTTTTTGGAACAGTTGGATACCAGCAGTCAACTTTGAACATTTAGGATGGTGGTTATAAACTCATCTTACTTATTTCACATCTGATAAGTACATGTAGATAGTACTCTGATGGCTGTGAACTGTCAGGACGTCTGTCTCTAAAGTGCCATGACCTTTTTTTGTTTCTGAGCATGGAAAGTTTGAAGAAATTGTATTGTTCGTTAATGGAGCCATACTTATCATGAAGTGCATCTGTTTACGAGAAACATAGGTATGACCTGCTGGTGTGCTATTTGTGTTTTTACCCTAACTGTCTGAGGCTAGCTCTGCCGAGTTTGACAGCTTCCATGATAAAGAGATAATAAATGGCTTTGTGCAGAACAGGAATGGCCTAGCTGCGTGATGAAGGGGAGGTCTCGCAACTAAATTGCTTAGTTCACACCAGGTCTCCAGATCAGCAGATTATATGCCAGTTATTCCACATACTGTTGCTATAAGATCAGAACAAGCGATATTGAACTAATTTACCATACTGCTGTTTGCCACAAGCATGCATTTGCAATTTCTCAGATTCTTAATAACTGCATCATAATAATTACATTCGAAAAGAGAATATTGTGTACGTTACTTTGAAATAAAGTAATACTTTTTGGATTAATGAAACATTTTCAATTAATGTCCTCCAGCAGACAGATGTATTACACTACTTAAATGTCATTTTAGGATGTTTTACCAAACACGTTCTTAAATAGGTTACAGCCTATTCAGAACTCAGGTGCTCAGATCATAAACAAACCTTAAATTCAGGATTAAATATTGCCTGTTTTAGCCTTAAATTCAAGTTAAATGAAAATACTTCTGCTCACTTTTAAGGGCGTGGACAGTTCAGTCCTCTGTTAATCCCTGTATAACTACTTTTTGTTTGCACTCTTCACACTCTGACCTTTCAGTTTCTGAAAAGAGACTCCAAACACTGAAAGACCAAGCTCTCTGTCATCCATATAAGACCTTTTAGCATTTTCAAATCCAGTCTTAAAAGTCACTTTGAATTCTGTTTCATTAAATGTATTATTTTGGATATATTATAATTAAAGTTGTGTCACAGAAGTATAGACAACAGTCGGCTTTGTATAAATTGATACATAATGAAGACGTGGTACCACTTACTTACACCCAAGGGCTAAGACCCAACACATCTTTTGATCAAACATTATACTTTATTACCCTCTAAATGTACACAAACAGCAAAGTCAAAACTGTTGTTGTTTCATGTTGTTGGTATTGGTTAATATTAATATGAATGAAACAAGTATATTATATCTTTTTAGGTAATTCTATGTATGTGTTTGATTGACCATATTCTAACAGATACTTTGTGTTGATACCACTGATTTTTAAATGATCATACATATTGGGATATATTGACATAAAGTAAATTACAGAGTATAAATGTCTGTACATGGGTGAATATCCCTTTAAACCTTTTTTTGGAATCATTTGATGTGCTGTGCTGCAGCCACTGTGAGTTCTTGCTTATTCAAACTTCAGTTTTCAGCATGTAAAGTACCCACACGCTGGGGTTCAGGTCTGGAGATTGACTTGGCCAGGGTAGGATTTTCCCTTTTTTCTGCTGTTGACCTCCATGGTTGCACTGGCCGTATGTTCTGGGTCACTTTCATGCAGTCTGGTGAATCACAGCCCAATAAATATTGAGCCTTTTCTTCTACCTGAGCAGACAAGATGTTTCTGTAAACTTGTGAATTAATAATTCTGCTGCCATCATGAGTTACATCATTAATAAAGACCAGTGAGCCAGTTCAAGAGGCAGCCATGCAGCCCAAGCCATCACACTACCTCCACCAGTCTTCACAGGAGAGATGGTGTTATCTGAAGCATCTGCAATTTAATTTCCTTCATCACACTTTAACCTTTCTATGGCTTGGTAAAGGTCTACCTTCATCTCATCTGACCACCACAGTTTGTTCCAAATGTTTCCTCATCTTTGTACTTCTGAACAAATTCTGAAATATGAATATGATGGATCACTTTATTCACTTAATTCCAACAACATTAATTTAACGAGCAGATTTGAGGACAACATGGCATCCCAACTGTGTTCAGCTACATTGTGTGAAATTGAGTGTAGACAAATAACAGTGATTACCCACTTAGCTTTTATTGAATTTTAGCACTGCTTCTCTGATTCTCTAAGTCTAAAGGGTTTTTAATTTTAAATGTAATGTAAATGTAAATGTAACAGAGAATTCTTAAATGTAGTTATCACATTTCTATACTGTATATATAGTGCAAATATGGGAAAATCATTCAAATTACTGTTCAGTTGTGGCATATGCTAATTTAATCATGTTTATTTTTTGAATAATTAGGCTATTTTTTAATAGAATGAATCCATGCTTTGTCAAACTTTCATTCTTACTTAGAAAGAATATGAACTTCCCACTCAGAAAAAACTGGATTTGGGGCTGTTAATCCTGGTCTGACAGGGTTTACTTATGTTTTTCAGCACACCAAGGTGCAGCTGTCTGTTATTGCACACAGGAATTGTTTCTTTTTCGCAAAGCTCCAAATTCTTACATAACAATTATCATATATAGTATATTTTTGCTAAGACTATTATCACCCTCTGGCATCTACATGATGAACAAGAACCAGATTGAACCACTTAACCGTATATTACACAAATAATATTTGGACTTTTTTGTTAAATTATTATTAAAAATAAACGGCCTTCAGTGGTAGGGCCCGGGGCTCAGTTGATATGCACCAGGCCTTAGAGGGAAAATGTAGAGTTTGTTTCAGCATTGTAATTAGTGTTGAAAAAGTCCAAACTTTGACATCTGTACTCAGCACACAACTTAGTTGTACGTGTGACTACAGTCTTCTTGGTAGCAGTTTTTTATTGCTCACTAAATCTTTGGTGGATCACAGACAGCTTCCTTTTATTTTTTTTATTTAAAGTAACTTTAAAACATCTAAAGGTTTCTTCAATTTATGCAGGAGGCATAATATGATAATATACACCAGGGATAAATTATTTCAAAAATAATGACAAAAATAATATTTTTTTTATGGTAGAAGAGCTCTCCAATGTGGTTATTACGTTTTTATAGTAAGATGTCATATACAGTACATGTGCCTGCAAAAAAGGAATAGGACTGAATGGAAAGTAATACTAGTAGCATTTGTGTCATTTGTGGACTATCCATTTTTTTGGTAGCCTTAATAGTCACCTTAATATTACTGTTTAAATATCCCTCGATACTGTCAACAAGAAAACCAATGGCAAATTCCAGCAAGGTATGTTGTTGAGCGTTAAAGGTTTGCAAAACAGTTTTTTGGAGTACTGAAACTGATTCGAGGCATTTCTCCTTCAGGCACAACGCATTGCAAAAACCCAGTGCCAGACGGGGCTATTTATGATAAATTGCGAGAGATGTATCACTTGTCAGTTCTTGATTCTTGCTGTTGATAACTTGAGTTATTTTAATTGGGAAACCTCAGTTGTTCGTTTTATGTTGCTCATCACTAGACTAAATGCATTTCTGACATGCGAATCTCTCATCATTCAACCCCACAGACAGCTGAGTGTATTTAATTCCAAAAACTTGTTTGACAAATTGGCATAAAATGTGAAGCCAAAAATGTAATATACAAAAAGGGTATTTCCAGAACTTTGAAATGAATTGGAATTTCTGTTCTTGATAGACTATGTGAACTAATGAAGATGAAATGTTAACTTAAAATGCCCTACCTGTCATTCCTTCTACCCAAGAGCCTCTAGGAAAAGAAAGCCCTCCTAGTCATGTATTTTAAAAGCATTTTCTCCCCACAAACTCATTCCTTTCCCTTTTTAATGACCTTTAAACTTAGATTCCTCTTTCAGTTGCTTCTTCATGGTCTTTTAAAAGTGAATAGATTTAAGTTGTTTTATCAGAAGAGGCCAGTGAACTCTAGAGTGCGGTGTGTTGTTAACTCAAATAAAGCAAATAGACATCTGGTCATAAATGTTCTCAGTGTGGATCCCAATTTGGAAGGCTATAATATTATACAGGGGTAACTACATCCCTTTTTGAAGTCTCCTAAAAGGTCTTCTTTAATCCAAGCCAAGCCACTGGATGTTCATTATATGTAATGACATTTCACTGGCCTTTACTGGGCCTAAACCTATCTAGACTATTTAGAGAGGAAGGCAGCTGTCTCAAATTGTTGGAAGAAAAAAAAAACATGAGCATGTGATTTAGGCTTCAAGGCTGGTGACTGTCCTCCCTTCAGTTGTCTCGACTCGTAAATGAAATGGCATGGAGGCAGAACTTTACGCACATTCCCAAAGACGATGTTAAAAAAACTGTATTACATGTGCAAATGAAAATGAACCGAGATCTCTCAGAAACATGAAAAATGCTTCTGAGCTGAAATACACACATCCTGGAATTTGAAATGTATTAAGCAAAAACCACAAGTAAAACTAGGCAAGATCATGTGACGTATTTTGTAACAGGGAAGTTCAGTGTGAGATGGGATCATGCTACCCTGATCAATGTGGTGAAGACTTCTTTAAAATTATGTCCTGCATTACTGATATAACAGATAATACTCCTCTGTGTTGCTCCATATCGTTTCAGTGTCAGTTTATACAACTGAAGAGAAAGCCATTGTGATTTGTTAGAAAGCTGTAGAGGAGGTTGTGTTGCTGTGGATGAAATGACTAAGTGACCTTCCTAATTCGTTATATTTACAACATTTAAATTATCATGCTTTCATAAAATTGCGGTAGTATCTGCAACATGAGCTTTTGTTGTCATTGTAGACCATTTCCTGAATGGCATCTTAAGACATAATTCAATGTCAAACCAGAACTGAGTGTTGTCCTGCTGGTAGTAGTATTTAATTTTTTTTTTCTGTTTTATCAAAGAGATATTCTTCAGTAAAACCACCGTACTGTATATCTGCATTGATATTTAATATATTGTGTTTGTTTCCTAAATATACAGTTCCCAAACTGTTAAAAGCTTTTATGTATTGTGATAGAAATTAATTATTCCTGGATGAACTGACAGTTATTTTACCTTTGAACTAAACATATTTTGTTGATGATGCTCTCTGGCTGTGCAGGATTTCTCGAAAAGAAAAGCTAGCATTGCATTTAAAAAACTTCAGAATTAGTGAAAACACATCTAAGAAACTATTTTGAACAGTTGGTCTCTTTACATTTTCAGTGGCTCAGTTTTAGGAAGGAAGATTTATAATAGCTCAATTAAGGGTAAACTAGATCACTTTAAACCTTACACGTGGGTCTAAATTGGGTAGTGATTTAAGTAAACTAACAAAACCTATGTTTCTGTAGCTCTCAGGGCCTGGACTTCGTTGGGCAGCCTCACACTAGTGTTTCTAATAATCCATCTGTCTGTTTTCCAACCACTTCTTCCAACTCAGGGTCACAGGGAGCCAGAGCAATAGGCACCAGGCAGGGTACAGTTCATCAAAAGGCTGGACTATTTCATTTATAATAATTCTAAAAATATTATTAATAATAATTACAATTTTATTTATGAACATTTTTCAAGAAACTCAAAGCACTGAAGACTGATGAATATGTGGCCCTAAAATGTTATACTGTTCGATATAATGTCATGTCATGTCATTTTCCAAACCGCTTTATAACATACGGTATATACAGTACCATACATCAGGAGCCTGCCCGGCAAGCAACAAGCACAAGGCAGGGTACACCCTGGATGGGGTGCCAGTCCATCACAGGGCAAGTGCAAACCAATCAGACATGGGGACAATTTGGAGGCCACGGGGAAATTTGGCCTGGACACCGGGATAACTCCCTACTCTTATCGAGAAATGCTCAGGGATTTTTAATGACCACTGAAAGTCAGGAACTCGGTTTAACGTCTCATGCGAAAGACAGGGTTTGATATAATGGTATAGCTGAAATATTGTTTTGCATTGGTTCGAGTTCTCTACCTAAAAATTCTTGCATTTCACCTTAATAAAAACTTTAGGAAAATTAATTCAAATTATTTTGTAAATGGATTGTCTCTCGCTTCCATAAAAATCCATAAAACATAGTCAGAGACACTGCAACTTTGAAATTAAACTCATCTGTAAGAATATGTGCCCTGATCTCTGTGTTTTAGATAAAGAATCAAATTTTGCTGTTGTTTTTGTGTACTATTAAAATTTTGCCATTTTCACTATTTTTTCCACTATTCAGCTATTTGGAAAAAAATGAATAGATAAACCAAGTTCAAATGTATCTGCTGTGATGAAATCCTGTATCATTTTATTTAAATAAGAAACAAACTACGCAAAACATCCAAGACCTAAGCTACACCTTCATCTCACAGCTGGGTCTGAGCTTCTGTAATCAGGTTTAATCCCATTTGGTTTGTAAATCTGGGTGGATCTGTGTATAGTTTACATTTAAATCAAACCAGGATTCAAATTCAATATATTCAAATTGTTCGCCATCGATTAGTGTAGAGTTTCCTAGTGCTTATGTGTAACACTTTATGGGGTGTTTGTGCACCTGTTCCTAAAGTCAATATGAAGCTCTTTCCAGTTTTCAAAATATTTGGGACACATTAAAAATAATTAAAAACAAATATTTGCATTGTAAAAACTTGTTGATGCTTTGAATTGGACTGTCTATTCTGGTTTATTTTTTTTTAATTCTGAGTAGCAGAAATACAAGTCATAAAGGAAAACATTAACATCCAGTACTAGATACTCCATTTAAAGTTAGGTGGAAAAGCAAAGTGTATAGAAAGTATCCTACCTGTGCCGAACTCACATCAGGATAAAGCTGTAGAGTATGTGACATCAAAGTATATCTAATTAATTCACATACAGTTTCCTGTTTAGTGTGATACCGGGCAAGGTGGAGCTGGTTAGATTTTATTTCTCTTGTTTCAGTGTGTTTGCAAGTCAGCAACAGAGATGGGGTGAAGCTCAAGATAGAAATTCTAAAACTGGGTGAAGGCAGAAACAAGAAGAAGGCACCCTTCTCTCTCCCCCATATCTCAGTCTCTTTCGGTTCCACCTGCTGGGGGCGCAGGACCACTAGCTGTGCTTGGCTGCAACAGGAAATGCTTGTTTGTATGGCTAATTGCAATTGCTATTGAGCGTGCCCTGTCACTTCCACTGAGGCATTCAGTGTGGTAAATATTGGAGATGGCAGAGTAAGGAAAGCACTGGGTAGGGAGGCAGGCAGAAAAATAAACCGGTGAAATCCATAACAAGACAGTCGGTAAAGATGGTAAATACTGCTCTAGCTGGATCTGTGTTAGCCTTTTTTCCTAAATAGGATTTTACATCACCATGCACTGCTGTCACTTTCACAGTCTATTAATAGGGAATGTCATGGGTTTTGGAGTCAGACATTGATTTCACTTGATGTGAGTGTGGACTGTTTCATCAAGAGACTTACAATGGAAAGTAGAGATTGTTTACTAATCAAGCAGGTGATTTTGTAAGCCTCCCATTTTCCTAGAGAGAGTGAGCATCCTGATGGCTGCCTACTATAATATGGGATACATTTTCCAGTCATGATTGAAGCTCCTGTGTTTAAGCAGTAGTACAGCTTCAGACTTGAACAGCTCTTGCATTTAGAGAATTTGGGCTATCATTGCCAGGGTGAATTAATCCCAAGGGGATTAGTACAGCATGAGAACAGGATTAATGCTCTAAAAAAATAACAAACGATAACACCCTAGAGATAGTCCACCTACAGTGTTACCTGAGCACTTTTAATTTTTTTTTTTTTAAATGCTTAATTGCCTTTGAAAATTCAGTTCTTTGAAACCAATGATAGAACTGGACAAGGCTGTAATTTTTAAGTACAGTAAAGTCATAAAGCAACAGGCTCTGCTCCAGATCAGAAATACTGTATGTGATCTGCTATGACATTCAAGCAGGTAAATGTCTGAATATCAGGGACCAAGGGGTTTTCCTTTCTGACAAGTTCCACCACTTAACAAGAAGAGCCTGACACCGAAGACCCATTTGCAGTGGATTGGTTTACAGTCAACATCCTCATTTGTCCCTCACATGCCTTGTCTCACTTGACAAAGTCCACTAGTGAGGCACTGGGATATTCTGATATTCATTGGTATAAATCCATTGCATGGTGGCACAGTAGTTAGCATTACTGCCTCACAGAGCTGAGGCACTGGTTTCAATGCTGGACCAGAGGGGCTATCTGCATGGAGTTTGTATGTTCTCCCTGTGTTTGCGTGGGTTTCCTCTGGGCGATCTGGATGAAAAGACAGGGTTAACTGACTTTTGTGACATTTAGACCTACGTGTGATTGTGAGCACATCTGCGTGGCTTGCCAGGATGGGTTGTGTCTCCCCTGCAGCCCTGAATTGGAAGAAGCAGTTCTAAAATGACTGGATGGAATGATAAACCCACTCCAAATGCAACAAAAGTAACATGATGAGCTGAAGATGATGATATTGAAAAATGATCCCCATGTCATCCATCCTGTGAATAGAATGGTAAACTTGCAAAATGCACTTGAACAATCACAATGTGTTTGTGAAGTTCTGGACATCCTAATAGAGCAAGACGTCCCAGTGGAAAGTGTTGAAAGCAGAGCGACAAGAATAGAATACTGAAACATATCCCAACATCTGTATTGTTTTTAAGATGCAAAGGAATAGCCTCAGAAGATCTGCGTTCATTTATAGGAATAATATGTTCATATTCTGTGAACGTCTTTCTCAGAAGCAAGAAATCACCAAATCAGTTTAACACCTAGTTTATTGATAGTTAATCTGAGAGCAAAGCTAACAGAGTAATCAAAAGAACCAAATTAATAAAATGCAAAAGAGCATGAAGAATGGTAATGACCCCTAATTTGGTTAGTACCAAGCATTCTCATTGGAGAGCCTAAGGATGAAAATGATTAACCTAAAAATACTATAAATGTATACATTCCAGCTATAAACAGCTGTTCAAGAACATATCGCTTCATTCATATATATCTATATATTTTTTAAATGAAAATTGAATCCAAGAAAAAAGATTATATGTTTTCTTTTCGGTAGCCCCGCAGATGAACAATCTTGAATGGTTTCAGTTTTATTTTGTTTTTAAATATGTATTTCCTGGAACTCCTGTTTCTGGCTGAAATCTGGAGAATTTATAAACAAAGGAATATGAGGGTGAAAGGAATTATTTGTTTAAAGACAAATTTATTGTATTAAAAGGGAGACTGATGTCTCATCGACATGAGAATATCTGCGGCTCTTGTTAATGTTTAAACATTGGTAATGTATGTTCATTTTCAGTACTAATTGTTTTTAAAGGAGTTATTAGAATGTGTTAAGTCTTGAGACATTATTTTGGGAAGTAAGCATAGAATGTGAAGCAATATCAGAAATAATATTATAATATACAATTTTTCATAATGTTATTTCTAATTTACATAGAATTAAAATATCATATATCGTATAAAATATATTATAATAATTTTATAACATTAAATATAATATTGATGTATTTTAGAATAAATGTTACATGTTTGACACAGGAAGCAAGAAGAGAAAGTTATACTCTCTGGGTATTGTGCTTTGTCCTTCCATCACAGCTGCTGCTGAAAATAAAAGAGCTCTTTAAGTTTTATTTTCAAAAGAGAAAGTGTATACACGTTTAAATTGATTTCAGCCTACAATAGCACTGCTGAGTGTGAAGGCTGCCCTGTTTGTTAATTTTTCTGTTTATTTTGTGAAGGAATCAAATGCCTGAGCCTGTATGCAGGAAATGAAAAATGATGAACAGAGTAAAACCTGACCACACATAATCATCATATTGCTGTTTCTGTCATTTGCAGCACTGAAAACAAAATATTTACCCCTAACTCCGATCAGACTGGAATACCCGAATTGACTTCAGTGTGTGTTTTCACAAAAACACTGGGAAGGTTTACTGATGACGGCCATGCACCAGTGTCAGCACTGTATACATTGTAATGGTGTTAAATATCAGCATATGAGAAAGAGACTACACTGTTGAAAGCAGAAGCCATTTTAGCCATAGCATAGGACCTTGAAACTTAATTACAAACAAGTTCCCAAATGACAGTAGAAGCCACAATTAGCCAATTGTTTATTTGGATACAAAATTTGGGGTACCAGTCAAAAGTAATATACTAGACTGGTGTTGCTGACATAAACCTTCTTAAATAACCTTTAACAGGTAATGTGGTACTTCTTAAAAATGTTTCGGAAAGTACAGATAACCAATATAATTGGCTAACAGGAATTTTCTAAAATATAGGAGAAACAATATTATTTACCTGAAAAACACATATATCTGTAAACAATGTGAAAATGTAGTTTACACTTAACATTATGGGTTGCAAAAACACATTATTAATAAGATATAAATTCTTTATCACCTGTAATACATTATCAGAGCAAGAATAGTGTGTTAACCAAGTATAAATGACCTCTGCTAATGATTAATAACACAGAGTAACAAAACTATGATTACTCTCCTAGAGAAAGGTTTTATTTTTTTAGTTTTAATAACTTGTTTGTTGTGCATCTATAAAATGTCATTTTCAACCCCCAAGGTGTTTAGCAATTGTATTTGTACCCTCTAAATATATTGAAAATGTATGCAGTTTATTTAATTATCCAATTTTTTAGTCATCTGGTAGTTTCCAGCAGTTTCTAGAATCTGGAATTCACATTGTTTGCTGCTCAGAATTAACGGAAAATGAATGCAAAGGAAAAACACTCAGTACCACATTAAGAACTAAGATGCAAGATTATCAGCTGCACCAAATACAGTGACAGCTATGAAAATCATAGTCCTGACATCCTAGTTCAGAAGTTCGACTCTGATGGGATTGTTCCAGCCCCACCATAAACACAAACATTTAGCTACTGTAGCTGCATAGGTGTGTGTTCGATTCACAATGGATTTTGTTTTTTGCCATACGGCAATGGTAATTGAAAATTTACTTAAAGAATTTTAATTTCACTGTAACTTAAGCAATTACTTCACTTGATGCATGAAACAAAAACATCTTTGGTTACTGCTCAGTCTAAACCTGTTTTGATAAGCAAAAAATGGTAGGTATGTCAAACCTACAGTACTCTAATACCTGTATGATGTACTATTTAGTGTTTACTTTGGAAGGTTTAGAAAGATAACACACTGGTTTTGTGGGAGGCTGGTAATTTGCAAATAGGGCAACATCAATCGTTAGGTCTCATTTTCAACTCTGTACAGCAGTTTTGAAATGGGTCTGCTTATCAGGCCTCTTAAATGCACTCAGCTGTGTGTTCTACAGAATGGAAAGAGGAGGTATTTCTAGAATAATTCTTAGAATGCTTTATCCAGTTGGTTGTATTGTGCTTGCAAATTGATTCTATTGCAGATTTTAAAGAGTAGAAACAGGGAGTATGATTATACAGGTAAACGTGAAATGCATCAATCTAAATAGGGACTTTAAACTGAAAAAAAATAAGACCAAACACTGAATCACTTTTTTCTTCTGCTTTGCTTTGAAAAACATGTTCCTGTTTGTTCCAGTCAGACAGCTGTTGTGTGAATATTTACAGGTGCATTTGAATAAACTCATCTGAGAGACATCTGTTAGCTGTGTAGGTCAAGGTGTTACAAATATCCCTGTTTAGCCTCAGGCACAGCTACACATTTGAAGATATTTATCCCATTTTACTATTTTACTTTCCATTTCAAAGCTCAACTATTACAAGAACATAAGACACTGTTTCTCAGTCCAGAAGAAGCCTGTGTTTTCTGGTTGCTTGTTCTAAATCGCCAGTGCAATTCATGCATGTAATTGATCTCCCTGCTGGTTGAGACTTTTTCTGCACTTAGTCCTTAGTTTCATAGTCCTATGAAAGTCCAAGTTAAGTTATATTATTTCCAACACCTTCAGCACACAGACCTCTAAGAAGTCTCTCCGCAGTGTCTTAACTAAGAAATTGTCCCCTTATTTCTGATTGAAAAGCTTTCCATAGATGACCAACAGATGATGAACAAACATAGGTGGGAATGATAATGTATCAAACACTTACACAATGAGTGTTTTCTTTTTTTTTCCTTCTCCTTGAGGTCCAGTTGGCTACATTTCGGCTCGCATTGTACATCTGAATGAGGGAAATTCAGAAACTGGAACAGGGTTGATGTCAATTACACATTCCATACAACTTCGTGTGAGCTAAAAGAAATTAACATGTTGGGTCGTATGAGTGACAACTACTTCTAATATTGTATTTGCCAATAATGGTTATGTCAATACTTCTTATACTAACAAAATGAATATACTGTATTTATGTGGCTTACACAGTACTTTGAAAATTAGAATACAAAGCCAGTGACCAATGATTTTTCTTTCAAAACGTTGTATTTAATTATTGTCTGTTGAACAATCTCAAGCAATAGTGAATTTTGCAGAAGAAATGGATATCCCTGGAGAACTGCTTCTTTTTGCTTGTTTTAGAAAAGAGAAATAAAGAATAAAACTTGCTTATTCATCAGCAAGCAAACTGCAATTCAAAAAGCCACTTATACTCGTGCTTTACCACAATGTTGCAACTGGGCACTTAGTGCTGGTGATATTTTTTGTGTTGAACTAGCATCCTCTGATAGTGAATTTATGCCAAACATTAAATTTAAGCTTTATGGATATAAAAATTGCATGTGATTCAGTTTTTTGGACAAGATTCATTGCCAACTTTTTATCGTTTTCCTTTCTTCTGCCCACAAAAAACTAATTTTAGTAACCAGCTTGTTGTTTGCTTGCCTGTATTGGCCTTTTATGCTTCACTCTGAGCTCTGTCAGCTCAAAGAGCTTACACTCCAGTATATGGTTTCCAGTATAATCCTGACTGGTCGGCAACTTGGCCTCCTTTCAGCATCTTGTCCAAGTATTAACTGGGATGAAATGAGCCATTCAAGCTGCATGATGTCCCAGTAGGTCCCAGAACCCTGGGTTCAATTCTGGACCTGGAGTGCTATCTGTGTGGAGTTTGTATGTTCTCTCCATGACTGCATGGGTTTTCTCTGGGTACTCCAGTTTCCTCACACAATCCAAAGACAAACCGGTAGGTTGATTGGCTTCTGGGTAAACTGGCCCCAGGTGTGAGTGCCAGGTTGGCGTGTCTGCTCTGCATCGGACTGGTGTAACCCCCCTTGTGCCTTTTGCCTGCCTGGACAGACTCCGGTTTCCCTGCATCCCTGAATTAGAAGATGCGGTTGGTTGGAAATGAGTCATTCAGGTAAACTGCACCATCCTGGTGTGCAGAGTTGGAAGAGAAAGACTCACAGCTGTAATTGCTGCCAAACATGCTTCTACCCAGTATTGACTGGGAAGGTGAATAATGATGAAATCAGCGTATTTTTGTTTTGTATTTGTCTTTACAGCTTTTGTTAACAGTTATAGTCTATCATCCATAAAGTTTCAGTTTGTGCATTCATGGTTTAATTTGTTTTTTTTTTCTTTAAATATATGTATATTCATTATTTGTGACAACAAAACAGGACAAGGTGCTGTATTTCTCCATTGCTGTGCTGTAGTCTGTAGTCTTGAGTCTGTGATTTTTGGATTTATTAGCTTAGAAAATGAGTCTTTTTCTAGCTTTTTAAGGATGTCAGCAAGCTGCCGCTTCTCAGTGTCTGTCTTTGGGAAGAACTGACTTAAGGATAGCCTTATTTACCAATGAAGAAAAAGAAAGGTACACTCTTACTTAGCTTCATGTGTACTCTTACTGGCAATACGTGAAAATGATAATAACTGTGTATGTGAATGTAAGTAATATAAAAGCATGCACAACATGTTGAAAATCTTGTAAAATTAAGTATCGGTTACTAACTGTATGCACTAGGCCAGCATGTTGTATATACCCTGACTACCACATATAGATTAATTTCTACAATTTTGTGTTTGTGATTGTTTCATATTTTTGTGTCTTGGGGCTTCTTGCTTCCATGTGGTTATAGTAAATCACTCCGTTCCAGCATGTCAGACAAATGATATGGAGTTTTAAACAAAACAATACCCAAAACTCGCCCAATTCCAACCACCTACAGTACGTTTAAATATCACACTTCTTGTTGACTGGCTCCTTTTTGTGGACCACCTCAGCCAAGCGAGTTACCCCAGTAAAACTCCCTGTTTGAACCACGTCTCTTTCCTAATTAGTGTCTAGCTGAACTACTGAACTAACTAGTGCTTGCAATGATGTTAAATGGATTTCCACAACACATACTACATATGCACCTGCAGAAACAAAACTCTGCCTTCCTGATGGCATGAACCATGCTCTGGGGTTGTGAAAAGCAGAAAGGAAAACAGTCTCCACGCGTTTCATTGACTGACAGGCACAGACACAAAACAATGGCATGCACATACTTGGAAATAGTGCATTAAAGCTGTGTGTGTGTGTAGTTGTTAGTGGCCAGTACCCTGTGCTGCCACCTTCATCACGCTACCATCACAGTTTTTCCACCAGGTGGTTATGAGCTTGGTTTCCTTGCAGCAGGCCGGTCTCATAGGCCTCATGGCCTGCACGTGATTTGTAATGCCGGCTGACATGATGCCCCTTCAGGTGTGTTTGCATTTTGACATGCCTCATTTACCACCTCCATCCATGCAGTATGCAAACCATGCATATCAGTCCCGTCTGTGTTGCTGTGCCCAAGTTTTGTTAGCTTTTCTAATCGAATTCCTGTTCTGTACACTGGTAAAAAATTAAGGAATGCTGCAAGATGAAAAGACATTTAATGTTACAGAAAATTGCTTCTGAATAATATTCAATGTGTTTCTTTTACTAGTGTGCCACCATTACTCATGAATGGCTTCTGTTTTAACAAAATAAGAGTTTGCATAGTAACAAAAAGAAAAGGGAAGTTACCTACAGTACCTAGAAACATAGATGATACAGTAAAGTCTTCATTTTAAAGCAGGTGAATGAAAACTGGTAATGCAGCTTAAATTTGTGTGAGAATGTCTATCATTCCATTTTCTAAACTGGGTCGTGGGGGATCTGGAGCCCAACCCTGTAAGCAACAGGTCCAAGGCAGGAAATCCTAGATGGAATGCCACTCCATCGCCATTGCAGGGCACACACAGACAGAGATGCTCACACAGACTTTTACAGAAGCCAATTAACCTCCCAGTATGTGTTTGGACTATGGGAGGAAACCGAAGCACCCATATGAACATGGGGAGAACATGCAAACTCCATTCAGATAGCACCCCAGGAACTGAACTCAGGGCCCAAGTGCTGCCACTGCGGTCCCATGACGCCCGTTACATAAGAACAGTGTGGGATAAAGTGCAAGCATGTATATGAAGGATATCTCCTCAAAGCTCTCGAGAAGCAAATTTAAAAAGCCAAGTCCTAGTGATATTTGCTCATTGAAGAAGCTGAGAAGGAGCTATTAGAGATTCTGGCTGTCACATATTTGTGTCAGAATGGTATTTGCTTTCACCTAGAGTTTCTGCAGAACGGGGCTGGGCAAAATCATATTATTTAGTTGAGGGAACAGCTTGAGGTCTGTAAGAGGTGCATAATCACACAGAATAGACATGGAATTCAAGCTATTGACACTAAAATAGTCATATATGAACTGCTGCCAACAAAAGGCAAACACAATTTCCCTGTGCTCAACCCTGGCTTTGTACATTGGGTTTGAACAGAAATCCAAGGTTTCTACACTTGCTTAAATATCTAGCCACAAGTCACCCAGGTTGGTGCTTCAGCGAAGTGCAGACATTGTTACAATTAATAGATGAAATGGAAGTTCCAAAAAAAAATAATTACTGAAAAGGTATGATATAATGTGTAGTGAATGATAGTGATTATACAAAATGATATGAAACAAAAAATGCAGGGACTGAGAGAAAGGCGTGAGAAAATGAGAAGGAAAAGAGTACCTTAAGCCTAAATAAATTCCTTTTCTTGTTTGTGAGAGACATACTGATCTCTGTGAAGACCTGGTATCTTTGAGCTTGATCCCTAGGAAAAAAAAAGATAGAGTAGCTTTCTTTTTTCTTTTTGTTTGTTTTATCTGCAGAAGGTGGGTGTAGTGTTTGTTTAAACTAAGCTACCTGTTATTCCTGTTCTGTTAGTTGCAAGATTTGTTAAAGAAGGGAAATAAATACTGTATGTTTACTGTTTTCTGTCCTACTCTAAAGAATTTCTTGACTCACCAAAATATAATCTTTAGCATTTTTTAAATCTGTGGGTGGTCTTAGGAATGATACAATAGATTTTGTTTTTATGTATTTTTTGTTTTCAAATATTTTTATTAGTACCAGCCTAATACACCTAATACACAAATTAATTAGTTATGACAATGTGAATGCTTAGTTTTCACTGTGAATAGATTGTTTATTTGTAATTTCAGAACTAAGTGCATGTCTCTTACTGTGTTTTGTGAGCAAATTACCATTAACATTCAGAAATAATGCCTGTTACATGGTAGAAAAAAACTCTTTTTCATGTTTTGACAACTGTAAAAAATGGTGTAAAAAAAAGGTTGGTTTCTGTTACTATAATAAATGTATTTATAATTTCCAAATAATGGAAGAAAGTGAACTGAGCAGCAGCATTTTTCGGGTTTCATGCTAGACACATAGCCAGCTTTCATTGATAGCATCTTCTTGTACATTTTCACCAACCTGATCCTTCAGTAGCAGTTTATTTCAGGAATCACCTCTAAGCCACATTTTAGTTCTTCACAAATGACAGACTAACATGTTGCAAATGATTGGAAGCCTCCATCTGAAGCCTGGCTAGGTAAATATTACTTATTGGTAGTGATAAATAATACATACCCTATATGGAGTTTAAAAAAAAATTAGGAGGAGGTCAGCCTCTAATCTCACCCACTCATGCTTCTTGTTGACTCACACACGCATTATGTTTTCATATCCCTTCCTCCCCCTCATCTTCACCTTCGCTGCAGTTTCCTGGCTCAGTCTTCATTAGAGGGGAGGAGGGGGGTCTGACAGTCCTGTCTTTATGAGTGGGTTGTCATTCTCCTTACCCAGGCGTGTTATAAATAAAGCTCTCTGTAGGAATAATACTTATTCTCTGCTGTAGAGTTTGGCTGGACTAAAGAGTTGTGTGTTAGAATCATTCATACCCCAAAACCCCTGAAACCTCCTCTAAACATGAAAAGTCATCTAGTCTTTAACGTGCATTTCCTATAAAATAACCAACAGTCCTTCAAATTAAACTCTGTTTCCTTGAGCATCGTACAGTTGTACTTCGGTTGCTATTTATTGCCCTTTTCACATATTTGGGTAATAAAGAAAAAGTTGATTAATCTACCATTTCTTTAGGGATCAATATTAGTTCTAATTTTGAGGTTATTAAGTTCACTCAAGGGTTTTCACAGAAACATAAACTGACCATGAACTGTCATAATCATCAAGGATTGTGGATTGATTGCAGGCCTTGTTCATTTTAGCTATTGTAATATGTAATTTAGTATTGTAATATGTTGGAGTTAAGAAAGAATGAGGAAGATGGTCCTTAACAAACTATAATGCCAGCCTGAGCTAAAAGTGTTAGATAGTTACAAAAGTTTTTTTTCCTTTATTTCTACAGGCTGTTGGGATTTTACAAAGGGATATTGCCTCCGATCCTAGCAGAGACTCCGAAAAGAGCTGTAAAGGTAAAACCTGCTTTTTCTACATAGTTTGAGAATGACGTCACAGATGAGCACACTATTCTTCAGTGATGCATTTCAAAGCGAGTTGTTCCATTTACATTGCATGTATAATTTCAAACCAACAAGAAAACGTTTAAAGTAAAGGTGTTCGTTTTGCTAACATCCTTTTCACAAACAAAATGACTATTTTCTATCTACCTTATTGAAACCAAACACTTGAAATAATGGATAACAATACCCAAAAAATTACACCATTACTTCTGGGCATTATCTTTAATATGAGGATAAAATTGAGCAATTTGCAGTTTTGGCAAGTTGAGTGCCAATTATTTTAAAACGATTCTGTAACTTTTTAGCACCCACTCTGAGTGACTTCTGACTGGTCTATCTGGTCGTGCTAGTGCTAAATTTTCATCAAAAGACATAACAGTTTCTTGAGGTTTAGTGCTTTTTGAGAAATCGAAGAGAGTAGAAGTGGCTAAGAATTTCTCTCAGGCCTGGTTAAAGTTTTTTTGTATTTAAGTTTTTTTTTTTAAAAGTTTTGAGAGCATGGAGCACATGCATTTTCCCATATAGTATGATTGAAAGATGTACAGTATTTCATTGAGAGCTGGGAACCACATTGTTGAATATTCTCTTTGAGTGAGGAAAGGGACAGTGTAGATTCCCAGGCCTGATATTTCTGCTATATTTCATCTGTGTTTGAATTTAAAACATGAAAATAACTTTAATAAATAAATATCAAATGTGCTACTGCTCTACATATAAAAGGAGCTCATTAATCTAAATACATTTCCTGGTGTTAATTTCTTGTTCAAGCATTTCAGAAGTAATATTTAGAGCCCAACACTTTTGAACCAACCTGTTATACTTTGCTGTGCATTTATATTTATTGTGAAATGTTTTTTCTTGCAAAACACTTTGCAGTGGTTACTTTTAAAAGAGCTATTCAAATATTCTTATAAAAAGAAGAGACTTGAATTGCTCCTTTATATTACATTGGGTGTAAAAAAAAGTAGTGTAATAAGATTAGACCTTTATATATACTTTTCATTTTTCATTATATACTTGTTATATATGCGCGGAGTGAACAGAACCCCTATAGTTTCAACAACTGCTGAACATACACTATTCACCACAGTTGGATTCTAAATACAAATATCATTTGCCTCCCTAGGAGTGATTTTTTTTGTCAGGGCGTATTATGTTTCTTCGAGAAGCAGGTTTCCAAGAATTTGTCCAGATTCCCACTTCTCCCAGGTCAGGATTTGGCAAACCCCACTCTTGATAGATGATGGCCACTTTTATCCTGGGGACTCACCCGGCAGGGCTAAGAGAAGCCTGTTTGCAGAAGGAGTTGGCAAGAATAGGATACTGAGTACACTTCCCGTAACTGACAGATCACACATTCTGGTTTCCTCTTCCAGTTCTTCACCTTTGAACAGTATAAGAAGTTATTGAGTTTCACCCCATTGTCCTCTGGATTGGTAAGTAATAAATACTCTTGGTGCCCTGTCTTTTCTTTACTTCACAAACAAGACGTTTTGTGTGTGTGTGTCCAGTAGCAAGTTTCAAATGCAGCAACTGGGGGTTTCAGGAGGCACAAAGTAGAATGTATTTAACTGCTAAGGTCTTGACCCAGGTTTGGCTGGGTTGTTTTTTTTACTTTTTAAAAGAATGGACACACAGGCACTAAACACTATGCTATCTTGTACAAAAAAAACAATTGTACAGCTGCCGGGATTTAAAACTAAGAGCTTAAAACTTCTTTTTTTCACATTCTAAAAATTGCAGTTTTCTCATTTTCTCATAATAACAAATCAAGCTCCATATATAATGAAACAGTGAGGCTTTAATTTCTCTGTTCTCCAAAGAACCATTGTTGGATTGGCATTTTGACCTTGATGTTTATTTAATTTACCACATAAAAGAAAATATTTGTTTAGATTTTGCATGCCACAGTATGATTTCAGTTTCTAAAACTCGAAGGCAAAAGTTGCACCATATGACTCGGGAAGCAAAGGGAACTGGGGACGTGTCTTAATTTCCAATAAAAGATGAACTGTATTATTTCAGTTTACATGACACAATAATTTAACGTAACTATGGATCTCCCAAATATTTACAGTATGTTGATACTCCCAAGTAAGAAATGCTGTTCCAGCTGCAATGCTTTCCTTTCATATCCATCTTCTTCTCTATAAAACAATGAAGATTCATGTTTGTACCCCCTGTGGAGTATTCAGCATGAAATACTACTCTTATGCAACATTATATATGTTCAGTAGAAAAAATGTTTAATAAGCACATAACCTGACGTTTGTATTGTGTGCAATGTTTGTAGACTGGCAGAACAAGGATGATTTATAACAACAGAAGAAGTTAATAATCGCTCTATAAATACTGTGCTGCATATTTCAGAGGGAACTCAGTAGGTATGACATTAAAAACAAAGCAATGTAAACAGTTATGTGCCTCATAATAAAGTTTGCCATTTAGTATAACAGTGTGCTCTGAATGAGTACGACTGACCTATCACAATCTCATTATATTAACTGCCCTCATCCAGAAATACAGAAAGTATTCATCTTCTATGAAACATATGAAGAGAAGGTCTCTTATCAAAGACAGGTGTACATTTGAGAACAAGTCCTGATTATAAGCATTTTCTCTCCTTTTTAAACAGTCCCGTTTGATACATGTTTTTTTCCCCAAGACGATTCAGCATCCTTCCACAGTGCACTGCAGTCCAGGACAGTCTCCCCTTTGTTATGTGGATGAGGAAAAATATCTAAATAGTTTGCATTTGACACAACCTCCCTGAAATTTTTTAAATGCCCCTAGTTTTACAGCCACCTCTGAACTAAGAAGGTATGATACGTTTTAAACCACAAAAAACTAAAGAGAAGCTTAAATCTGCTGTTGATATTTTAAATATAACAGATAAGAGAGGATCAGTGAGATGGTAAGTGCCTTCAAATATTTACTAAAGATCTAGTGAGAACTGTAAGTTCTCAGTTTTCCTCAAGTTAGTAATGACAGGCCCAGCCCAACCTCTCAGAGATCCCTTCCACCTGTGTCCCCACAGTGTGCTCTTAAGTTACAGTTCTCCAAAAAACAAAGGCACAGAGAAAATGGATTAGAAATAATTACCATAGGAGAACTACGTATATGCCTTTCAGCTGTATCCTGCTTTGTAGGACGTTCAACAGACCCACTTTAACTCAGCCTCTTACATTATCATGTCTTCTCTCATTCTACTCAATACCTTTTCTGTTCTGACTGTGATATAGCCCATTCGATGCACTTGAAAAAGACCTGAAAAAAGCTTCCTGACATCCCATTCCCAAAGCAAATTATGTGAGAAAACAAAATAGAGATAATAATTTCCAGGTTTGCTCTGTGTGTGGCACAGCCATGTGGTGTTCTGAAACATTGTTCAATTACAATGAATCTTCAGCTGACTGTGACATTACCTGTGACATTATTAATTATAGATTTCACCGATTTCTGAAAATATATATCTTTTTTATTTTTCACTGGGTCTGCACCCTGTCATCTCTTCAGTTTGATACTCAACATGTTGCCAAAAAGTATAATTTTTTCATTTGCCAAAGGGCTCACCACCCATAAGGTGTGATGCGGCCTTTCACAGCTCGTGTTTGGGATGGTACTGGTTTATTAAGGGTATTCTGAATGTTACAAATAAAACAATGACAAATATGGTGCATTGCAAATACTTACCAAGCAGATCTGGTGAGATGGCCTGTTTTAAATTTCCAGTGTAACCTGCTCTGTCTTGTTGATTTAAGGCCTATCTAGTTGATTTAAACAAATTCACTCCTGCTTGGAAAAAGTATTCTCTTCTTTGCCAAATGCCAGCAGCATTTACTTTTATTAATGGTTTCTAAGGAAACTGGCTTTCATGTTCCAACTTCTTCATTCCAGTTGTTCCTGCTTCTTCTTCTCCTACTTCTTCTTTTGGCCTTGCTTCCCTTTTTCGTCTTCTTCCTGATGAGAACAAGAATAATCCCTGTTCTTTATCAAAGATCACAAAACAGAATAGCCTTCTGTTTGTAAATGAGGATGACTGTTAAAACACAGTTTCTTGGGAACTTGATTAAACTGTGATATTGTTCCCTGTGAGGTTTTTCCTGGTCTCAGTTCAGTAAACATACAAATCCTCATTGTAAAGAAAAACAAACTGTTTTCCGGGAGAATCGGTTGCTGTTTATTACTAACAGCAGTGCCAGAGAGAATTATCTTCTGAACAACAGCGCCTGCTTCACATATGCTCACGCTTCCATTATTTGAATTAATGGTTCAATTACGACATTGATAGCTTAGCTGGATGAGGTGGCAGGTGGAAAACCCTGACCTGATACTGTCAGAATTCAAGCCCACAGTTGCTTACTCATTCAGTGTTAGCTCTTGCAGAGAGGAGAAATACCGGGCAAGATGTCTCTTTCCATACAGCTCCAGTTTGCCTCAGTGTACTCACTCCACTGTCTGCACTGTGTGAAAGGCGTCTGTGCTCTGTGTTCTGTTTCAGGCCCTGTCGGTGGCCGGACTGGGATCGGGCCTGACTGAGGCTATAGTGGTCAATCCCTTTGAGGTGGTCAAAGTGAGCCTGCAGGCCAACCGGGATGCATTCGCAGTGGTAATTAACCAGATCTGTTGTGCGAGCGTATGGTTTTACCCCTGTACAGGGCTCTTATAGTGTCTGGCAACACGGGTTCCTGTGAATTGTAACACATCAGGCTTCAATTGGATTTCTGTATCATGTTTAGGCTATTCCAAAATCCTGTGTTTTTAACATTGAGAATGCTTTCATTCTAGAACCCCTAAGCAGTGGTTATTAGTACAAGATTTATAATAATCATTCTGCAAATACTGTAACACACTTTATTCAGCAAAGATGATTACATTTTATGTTTAATGCTGTTATAATTTACTATTACATTAAATGAAATGAGTAAATTACTTTACACATCTATAAATAACTGTAGTTTGACTTATTATTATTAGTAGTCGTATCTTAACCTTCACTGCTTTCTTCTACTTGTGTTTGTGGTTTTTATGCTAAAGTATAAGTATATAAAGTTTATATGCTTAAAAAAAGCATTTTACTTTTCATTTAAAGGCAATCATTACTTTCTCCCTGCAAACTGTAATGCCGATATAACTGAAGATGGTGGACCTAATGTTATTAAATTATTATAATGTAGTAGTTCATTTCAGATCTCTGTCCAATTGTCAGATAATCTGAATGTCTTTGCTGTGAAACTGAACCTTTATCTGTTGAATACTGCCCTGTGGCAGTACTCGCTGTCCTGAGCGCCAGCGACGGCGCCGTCCATTTAATACGGCATTCTCTTTGCAGCAACCATCCACCTTTGCTCAGGCTCGGTACATCATCAGCGCTAATGGGTTTGGGTTGAAAGGCCTCAACAAGGGGCTGACGTCTACTCTGGGCCGCCACGGGGTCTTTAACATGATCTACTTTGGGTTCTACTTCAACGTCAAGGATATGATCCCTGCCAGCCAGGTAACATGCACCCAGACTTCCTTTTTTTCCCCTTTAGTTGTCCTGTTGTTCCCCATTTCTGGGTCTGTGCTGCGCTGCTGAAGCAGGAGAATTATAGTTGCAGGGACACTGTGTTTACATATATTACTTTGTACCCTGCTAGAACATCTGAACAATTTCCTGGAACCAGTAAAAAGGATCCAGCATTTATCCTGAGGGATCTACCCTCCTGAAAATCATCAGAATAGCTCCTATTGAATACAAATGGGAACACCTTCATGGATAGCCTATTAATAACCCAGGTAGAGTGTCCATTCTGCAAGAGAGAGAGAGCTGAGCCACAGTACAGAATAGGCTGTAGTCTGAAAGCCTTATGATGCATTACCTGATCAGTTGAGAGGTTATGTGTTGCTAAAGTAGTACAGATCAGTCCAGTATCACAGGCTTCATATGTAATATTTCTCATGTTAATGGCTTGGCTTGTATTTCTAATGTCAATGTCTAATGTGAGCTGTTCATTTTGTTCTAATGGGCAATTGAGCATGCTCTGTAATATAGAAAGGTTGAGTGGAGATACAGCAGGTTCCATGTAGAAATTAGGTGATTGGTTAAAAAAACACCACAAACTGACTTTTCACTATGAAAAATAAGGACATACATAACAATAAAAGTGCATACATGTATTTTCAAGTGCATATTCAAGTTTTAAAGAACACATTTCTGAGTGTTTTAAAAAGCTTTATTAATTATGTCAATATCCATTAATAGTATGTTTGTGAATATATGAATATATATATATATAAATTGGCTTCAAACAAAGCTCCTTTATTGACGTAAGTTGTCAGATCATGGAGACAATATAAATAGCACATTCCTATAGAAAAATAACCAACGTAAGTGTATAAAAGCACAAGGCTCAGTAATACCTTCCTGTGTGCTCTTTATATATATCACCAAAGGCTCACATTACAGATTTGAAGGAGCCTGACTTCTAAACAGACGTTAATTTTGTTTAATGGAAAAGTTACCATCCGCTTTTCTATATGTATAAACCAGAGCATTAAATTGACTTAAATAAACTAATTGGAAACAGACTGCGATTTTGTTTAGGGGGATTACAGTTTAGGCATGGCTAAGACTGTTGCTTTTTTTTCTTTCTTTAACAAACTTGTCATCTACTAAGCAGGCCCAAAACCTCATGTCCCCTCAAGCTAGCTTTCTTGAAAAACTTGGTAAAATTAAGTGCTCAAGCAAACATTTGACTAATACTACAAGCAATACTATTCTAAACTAATTGCCACTAATGCAACTGAAAAAATCTTGACAGAGGAAACAATGGTTTAGAGTATATTAGTTTAGAAATTTTGATCAAAAAGCAGCTTCTGTCTCTACTGAAATAATGAATTATATTCAATATGAAGGAATGCTTAAAGAGCATATTGAAAAGAATGAAAGAAACAAAATAATCAACCAGTAGAGAATCATGCCTGTAACCCCTCAACCTGGCAGATTGATTTTAGTACCACTGCCTCTCTCCTCTGACAGAAGAATGTACCATTCAGTGATGTGTTTATACAATCATGTCCGTAACAAAGGTATGAATAATGCACACTATAGTTAAGACCTGTCAAAAGCTGAGTGAAAATTATTTTTGGGGGGCTATAAAGTTCCAAAGACAACGTATACATATGCTTCTGTATAAATCCATACAGATTTCATTAAAATATTAGGTTGCATTTTGACCGTACGGGGCTTCGCTTTAACGTGAAGAAACTGCAGTTAAACCTGACGAGAACCTTCAATTGCGTATGGAGGCACGTAACAGTGACTCAAGTTGTCACTGACATTACAGTGGTGGCAGGAGCATAGTGTATCTGAGGTCGGGAGCTACAGTGCTGATAAAATCTTCTGACAATTTCAAGGTTGGCTGACCCCCATCTCCAGATATGAAAAGGTCTGTTTTGTAGCCGTTCCAGTGTTCCAGTCATTAAGAAGGCAAAGCTAGGAATTTCTTGCAGATCTGAACTAGAGCAGCAAGCGACCTATAATTTACAAAGAAGGGGGAGGGAGAGGTTGGGGGCAGGGTGTTGGGGGACTGCAAAAAACACAGCAGTCTGGGATTAGCTTTCCATTTATTTTACCATTTGGGGGTCTTGTACACAAACAGGCATTTCAGGAAGGCAGCAAGGTGGAAGCTCCTGTCATTTGTAAAATATTCTGGCCAATTAGCTAATAGAGTGCTTTGGATCTCAACTGTTTTGATACAGTAATACCCCTATACGATGTGGAGCCCAATTATACAAATTATCCCCATATGCCTCGCCAGTCTGCCTGTATGAACTGTGTTTATAAATCCTCCATGAGGAAATGTGAACTTCAGCAATTTAGACCATGTGTGAAAAGGAGGCCAATCAGATAGTCAAAGAGAGAAGGAAACACTAATATGCTTCGCTACCATAAAATGGCTGGGCTTTCATGCAGGCTTTTCCATTAATTCTCTCTCTTTTTACCGTGGCACTGGGTGGCGTGGAAGTGAAATGGCCATTTTCATTGAAACTGCACCATCGGAGAGAGCTTGCACAGCTGCACACGTCTTGTCCGGGTTTTTCCAACGGTGAAGAATTGCAGTGTGCAGTAGTCGGCTACACCACCTCTTTTGTAATAATTTCTGCTTTGAGTTAATTACTCGCAGCCAGGAGTGTAGTCTAAAAGGGCAAACTAACCCTCTAATTTATTGACCTCCCGACAACTGTATGCATTGATTCCTGTTCTTTCAGTGTAATTACTTCTCCTAATCAGAAATCTGCTCTTCTGAGAAGAGAACCCACCGTCTGTGGTACTCACACCTTATCAATTTTGTGGCTTAAGTTTTGTTTGTTGAAGACTGGTTAGTATCCTTTAGTTTACTTTTGCTGATAATTTGCAAAGTTTTCATTCAGAAGTCACCCAGGGTATTTAATTCATTTAAACATCTTCCCTCTTTTGGATTAAGGAAACTAAAGTGTAAAATGTTTCAAAAGGCTCTGATTTTTCTTCGCAGAAACCAGTTCCTAACAATATGTGATTCCCCTTTTTTTTTCTCAGGTGCCCAAAAACCCCACTGAAAGTTGAAATTTCATTGCTTCAGCTGAGCAGTTTTCCCTTGTCGGCCCAAGACAATCACTAAAGAAAATGAGCTCAATTCAACCACATCACACCAACCTCTCCTCCACCTTACAGGATCCAACCTGGGAATTTTTGCGGAAGTTTGCAATCGGACTGGCTTCTGGAACCATCTCTTCGTGTGTCAACATTCCCTTCGACGTGGCCAAGAGTCGCATCCAGGGTCCCCAGCCTGTCCCTGGCGAGATCAAATACCGGAGCTGTTTTCAAACCATGGCTCTTGTCTACAGAGAGGAGGGGTGAGTACTGTATTCTGAGATCAGGTTGAAATTTGTCACTGTCCTTGTCTCGGAGCTGAGAATGGATTTAGACATCGGGCCATCTAGGCACATAAAAAGTCCTATCCCTTCTTGAATGTGACTGGCTCACTCCCTTCCCTGGGCCAGGTTCAGACTTACTATCTATTGCTCAGATCTTGTCATGTTGGGCTAAACACATGTGTTATCCCCACACCCATAACCAATTCACAGTGCACTGATTCTTTTTAACAACCTAACCGCTGTCCTTCTCACTATAGTTTTGCCATATAAGTCTGTTATTCTGCACAAATTACATGAAGCAGCTGGCCTAAAGCTTTCAATATGCATCATATATATATAATGACAATTGAGAATGAAATATTATTTCCAAACCCCCCTTTATAGATCAGTGGTTGTTTAATGTACGCAAAAAATAATACGGTGTATTTTTGTGATATATGATAATAGCTTAAAGTTCATAGGACACTCATAGAAGGCGCTTGCTGTAACAGTGCTTAACCAATGCTTAAGAAATCACAGAAATTAATCAGAAATGACCCTAATGGATTAATAATAGGTTCCTGAAATGCAGGACCAATGTCGCACTGTGCCTCCAAGAGCACATGTGAGCCTTATCAGGTCCTTACATTTTTCAGAGGTTCATCTAGAGAGTATGCATGGAAACGAAATACCACGATGCTGTTTAAATATCTGGACTGAATTACATTCATAGCCCCAAGAGGCAAAGCTCTGTGATCTGATAACCATGTTTATAATCATCTGAAACGTAATTGAATATTTTGTGGCATATTGAATTTATTTTATTGCAAGCCCGGAAGGCAGGCATCATGAGGAGAGCATTTTCATGTAGACTGATTAAACAGTAGACATGGTTCCTTTTGCATTAATAATATGCATTTAATGTTTTTCACTCAATTTATAGCAGGGTTCTTTCGGTCACACAATGTGGTTTCTCCAAAAGAGAATTTAGACCTAGATTTAGACCCTTTTTCTTCTGAGACACAAGTGTACATTTGTGTTTTCCCACTCATTCATACTGCTTTCAATGTGTAGTTTTTGGAAAGTAAAGCTTTTTCCTTAGTCTTGGTATACTGACAACAAATTGACTAAAATACATTGGGTGAGGGGCAACATGGTGGCGTAGTGCTTAGCATTGGTATCTGTCCTAGACTTGGGGTGCTCTCTGCGTGGAGTTTGTGTGTTCTACCCGTGTTTGCATGGGTTTCCTCTGGGTTCTCCAGTTTCTTCCCACAGTCCAAAACATACTGATAGGTTAATTGGCTTCTGGGAAAATTGGCCCTGGTTTGAGTTTGAGAGTGTTTGTGTCTGTGTGTGCCCTGTGGTGGACTGGTGTCCCATCCAGGATATATCCTGCCTGGAGACCTTTGTTTGCCAGTATAATCTCTGGCTTCCCCTCAACCCTGCATTGGATACAGCCTTTAGAAAATGGATGGATGGAAAGACATTGGGTGAGTCAGTGTCTTTAACTGCTGTGCTGCTTATTCAAATGACTGGTGTAGGGCAGCAAAGATCAGGCTTCTGCCACAATTTAGCTAAATAGTCTCACTAACTATAAGTATTGGCTAAAAAGTCCTTTCAGATCTAATAAACTTATCTTAAACCTGCTGGTATCCTTCTGACCAAAATCCAAAATAATATAATGTTTTCCTACCTCCACCTCAATTCAGTAATATTTCCCATTCTGTTTCAGACATTGTTAAGTAAATTCCTGGCCCTCAGGCCATTTTGTTGCTGTCTGTGTTTTACCACCCACTCTTTCTTTTATAATTGATAGGTGTCTGCTTTGTTGATTTTGGAAAACAAACAAGATCATAAAACTCTCCAACTGTAAAGCCCCATGCATCATGGCAAGCTTGCAATCTGGTGAGCTGGTATTCATCTCCAGTGAAGCCTTCACTGGTGAGGTGTTCTTGGCACAGTCAGTAATAACTGAAAACACATTAAGCCTTTGACACATGTGTTTCTGTGGACAATATCACCCTGGAAAACAATGTAACTGGCATCATCAGCCACATTGACTGTTTTAAAAAATGGGAATTGCTAGTTCTGACTCTTGTTGTGGTATTTCCAATGGCTGTTGAACCCAGTTCCTCACTGACCTCTGAACAGACCAAGGAGAACTAGAAACACACTCATCTTATAAGTCAGGAAGATTTAAACTTTACTGGCAAACGGGGTTCCTGTTTTCAAGAATTTACTCTTAATTAAGACCCCTGATTTGTGGTCAGAATACAGTGTATATTATTATAAATGATGCTGATTAGTTATCAAATTATTGTAGATCCACCATAAGAACTATCAAAACAGATCCCCTGAGGGAGAATGTCAGTTTTCAACTAGATTCAGTGTGCAAAGCACTCCTGGTATAGAGTTTGAACGTCCTCAGTGATCCTTGGATTCCCAGTTAAAAAAAAAAGTTGCTCCTCAACTAGGCTCTAAAAAGGTGTGTCTCTCCTGCAGGAGACATAGGAGAAAGCAGTTCAAACTGTTGGTTGGCAGACTGAGCTGTTCCTCAGCTGACTCAATTCCAGTGATGAGAGGCTATTTGTAAAACCACTGCCTGATACTGTAAGTGCAGATCTTAGCTCAGCACAGTGACAGATGTTACTGCCCAGATCTGCTTTGCAAGAATATGGCTGATTTAGCATGTGCAATTGGACTTCAGATTCAATCATCCATGTCTGTCAGGCACCTCCTAGCACATGCATAGCCCTCAAAATCAGCAGGCAACCCCGCTATGCCAAAAGGCCAGCCCCCACAATTCCCACTCCCACCACCATGACATTACCACAAGCGTCTTCTTACACTATGACACCCATTACACTGAAAGAGTTGAAAGCTAGTCATAGTCTATGAATGTATCTGCTGCATAATGGATAGAGGCTGAACTGCTAATTTTGTGATGAGATGGGACACAAACCAAGCCTGGGGGTTGTAGTGTAGTGTGTGTGGACATAAACATAAATGCTCTGCCCACAAACAATAAAGATTCCTTATTTGTTCAAGCTGAAAAACCTTGCTTTCTGCATCACAAATATTGAAAAATGTACATACTGTACATGTCGATGTAGTTCAAGTAGGTAGCTGCGTCAGCATGCATAGGTTGCAAAGGAAAAAAAAAGGTTTTATCCATGCTGAAAAGAGAAGAAAGGAAACACAATGTTTCAGCTGTGGAGCCTTCTTCTCCTTTCAGCATGGAATAAACCTTTTACTTTTTCCTTAACATGTAAACGTATCTGTCTCAAAATTACAATTTTCTTAGTAGTCTATATCTTAAACATACTCAGTGAATGAGTGACTTGCCAGAAAATGGTTTGAGAATGCCCTGTAATAGGGTGCTTTTGGGAATGTTACTGGTGTACTTTCAAATTGGACTGGTTTGTGCCAGTGAGTCCCAGAGTTCTCCTGCTCAAAGATGATTCTCACTTTGCTGCCACTTACCACATGCAATGTGTTGACAAGCTATACTACACACTAATCATCTATTTTGCCAGACTGGGCAGATTCGGATACCCTGGACTCTAGAGTCACACTTGGCTATAGTATTTTATATACTGTATATATTTCTCTCCTGGCAAGATGTACAACCATGTTAACATTGTGTTCAGCAGTTCGGCCCCAACACTAGTCTAGGAGGAAGGAGGGGCATGATTTGAATCAGCTGCTTTGTTGGTTTAATTCGCTTAGCTGACGGAACAACACCCTGACCACAGGGACCAGGCAATCAGAACCCCTCCTTGCTTCGAGGAATGAACCAGGGAGCTGCTGCAAGGGTGAGGTTGGGGTGGAAGGAGGGTTGAGAATGATGACCGCAAAGGGGTGGGCTCTGTAGATATTTGTGGAAGAGGAAGTGGGAAGAATATTAAGGTTTTGACCAATTGGCTTAATTAACCCTTTTTACTCTTTGTTTAGAGTTCATACAATACATCAGTATTCAATTCTATGTAGTAAACTATAGATTTTACCCCTCATCCCATTTGTTTTATATGCATGTTTGTTTTAGATTCTGTTTTGAAAATTCAATAAAACTGTGGTTATGAAATTACCATTACATGTGCTGTGCCTGGCAGAAGTGATGCTAGTTGAATCAGAAATTATCCTGAATCGTGGTTCAGCACATAGTATTTTGCAAAAGTGACATGGGATATAAATAAAAGTGAGAAAATATACAATTTAAAAAATTGTAGTGTAGAGACTAATTCTTTCCTGCACAACTCAACTTTCCTATAAGGTTTCTGATGTGTTTAAAGACATAATGTTTAACTGCATGAGCAAATATTGTTCTTCCTATTCTCATTTGTGGAAAAGCAACTTTGGCTCATTCTATGCATGAGCTGTTTTCTGACATCAAATGCACTAGGCCTGGATTTGGTTTAGTGGTAACCATCTCCAAGCATCAAAAAGTTGAGCTTGTTTAATATAATGCAGTCCGAGCTAATTAGTGTGCCCTATAGGAGCTCAGCATTTTGCAAGTCATAATGAGCTGCACAGTTCAATTTCAGTTTTTTTTAATAAGCCGGACGGTAGCCTTATTAAAGGGCCCTCACGATCAGAAGGGAAATTATGTAGCAGCCGGAGATGGAAGGGAGCTGAGCTTTGCTTTTCAATATGGCTTGAAATGATATCAGCTTGAACACATTAGGAAACTACATGGTTGTCAAATAACTGCATACCTGCTCTTTTGTTGAGCGAATTTAACTATTGATTTCCAAGCAAAAGACAAAAGCAAAAGCTGCGGAAATACTGGAAGAAATGAAGAATGGGAAAAAATCAGACATACTATTGGTGTTTTTTATATCAGTGATGCATTGCAAGACATTGTCATTCATAGCTACCTGTTCATATATAGTGCTAGTATATACAAATGTCCTGAATTGTCTGCAGCTGATTTTTCATGTCTTTTCTTGAATTAAGCTATTTTGAGGGTTGTTTGTCATGGCGTTTTTCAATCGCAATTTTTTAAACACAAATGTTAACCTAATCTTAATGTTAAAATGCAAACATTATAATCTCTTTGTATAGCTGTAAAATGCTGAAGTCGACCTGAAGCTGCTTAAAGTTTTTATATTATCCTAATAGTATCAGAGCACCGTCTGTTTTTCAGATCTCCCTCCTCGTTTTTGTTAAAATGCAGACTTCACCAAAGAAACAGCTGTCTAACAAAGCTTTATTTTTCTGTTGCAGGTATTTAGCTTTATACAAAGGCTTGATACCTAAAATAATGCGACTTGGACCAGGTAATACTTACTTTTAGTATAATGCTGTTCTTTAATGTTGTGTTGCTGTCTAGAGACAGCATCTCCAGGGTTAGTTTTTTTACATTTTTTAATACCAGACTGTTGGAATGCTCGTGTCTTTAAGACTGCTAGATGTCTATATGCATAGGCATTTTCTCTGGATAGATTATTCCTTTTAAAAAGTGTCCCTCATTGAGCCACTGTCTGTCCTGACTGTGAAATCTGTTTGCTCAATCACATGTATTTATCTTGGAAGTGTGTAGTTTCTGCTTGGCGAGGAATAGTGCCACAGGACCCTGTTGGGCATACTTGTAGGACAAACTATGAAGGTACTTTTTCATTTGCTCTGCAAATGCACATTTATGTCTCTCTGACCATCCTCATTATTCAGTGCACTGAGCATGTACAGTGAGTGGCTTTTATGATTAAATAGAAAAATTCAGTGTGGCTTCATAATACAACATTAATGTGTATTTTGGAGCATCCAGCTTTAATTCCAGACTCCTAGAGGTGTAAGACTATCCTTTAATCCTTTAAACCAAGTCTTTCATTTCTGAGTTGCTGTATGGTTCTTTGTAACCATTTGAGGATTAAATGGTTTGTACGTACTCTAAAAGTGGAAGAAGATGCTCTTTCTAATATTGTGCTCCATGTATGGGTTGATGTTAAAGGGTCCTTTTGGATCAAGAAAGACCCAGACATCACGTCTTATAAGGGAGCATTGGTGAAAGTGTAAATATCACACAATAGATGTTTTTCCATTTCTCTAAGAATTCTGCCATGCAATTTGCTTTCTTGTTGGAGTAAACTATTTCTGGGTTTGATCGCCAGTCTCTACATCACCAGTTTCATTCAATGCCCATTTTGCCACATGGAGAATCCCAGACAATGGATTATAGATTTAAGAGTACCTTCTGATGAAGCTTTACACTAGGCTGCAAAGCTATTTAAAGGGTTTCTTATACTGTTGACAAATCACAGTAGCATTAAAGCATTTCATTAGTTTAGGTGTACTTTAACAAGCTTCTCTTTTTTGTCTAGGGGGAGCAGTGATGCTTCTAGTGTATGAGTATACATATGGGTGGCTACAGAAGAATTGGTGAAGGACTCTCCTCCCATTTGGAAGAATCTGAGACCATCTGACCAGTGATTTCTTTTAACTTAAGAAGATACCAAATTTTGTACAGCATGTTTTTTTTTTGGCCCTCACACATTCTCACATTGTCTTTCGTAATCTAAGTAACATGCGCTACATCTGGACACACATTATCTTTACACAAAGAAATGTCATGCCAGATTTCATGACATCTTCAATCTGATCTCTGCATTCGAAAATACATTCTGCAATAAATCCTGATGCATCTTGGGTGAAAGTGGATAAACCTCTTGCATAATGAGAGTTATGTTGAAGGTTTTATACAGAATTGGTCCATTTTCTTTGCACAGTCACGGCAGAATTCCTGTTATATTGCTATTCTCAATGTACAACACCATATTGAACGCAAGCATTTGAATTAATTTAATAAATATAATCAAATTTCTGAGTTGCTGCAGGTTTTTAAATTGATTAATTTTGATTAATATAGTATAATATAATTTAATATAATTACAAGAATGTTGATTATATTGGTTTCTCTGAACATAGTTACTTTCTGCTAGTAAAAATGTAATTCTTTCCAAATTCTAAGCAGCACCTGAAATATGTACATTTTCACGATAATACCCAGAACTGCCCAAGTTTTCTCATTTCAAATAAACTCCTATTTTCCCAGAACACTTTTGGCCATCATCATGCTAATAAAACGACTTCCTCATCAATGTCTGGTCTGTTATAAAAGAGGAGACAATTGCTGATTGATGTAATGATATGAGTGTAACTACAACAGGAGTACAACGTGCAAGAATCCTCCACTATATATATATGCTATTCACAAAAAGGTAGGGAATTTTGGGTCTTGGTAAAATAAAAAATCTTTCCAAAAGGATGAGAAAAAGACCTCATTAGATAACACACTTTGCTGTTGACAGATCAAGCCATGATTAGTTATAATAACCTATTTGGTGATCACAAATCTGTCATTGTCATCATCAAGGCACCTGTTCTGTTTCGTGATGAAGGTCAGTTCACCTTGCACTGAAATGACAGCTAGCACTTCCGTTGACTGATTGGGTTTAGGGTTTAATTGGCTTAAATGTCTGATCTCAACCCTCAACCACGTGATTGCCTGGGACTGGATGGGGTGACATTTTGTATGTGGAATTCCATTTACATGTGGAATCTTTTGACTGGGATCAGTGCTGGGATCCATGGGTCCAGTGAGGAGATAGTGGAGGCCTGAATGCAGTCAAAGCCTTGTTTCATGGGGGTTCCACTGTAGCTGTTGACTCTATTTGAGGGTTGAGACCTGTAGGAGAAACCACTTATGGGGATGGGTAAGTGGGGTTCATGTGGGGCACAGAATCATTATTTTTATTTTTGGAATGTAAATATTTCTCCACAAAAAAACAGGAGATTTGTAGGCTACTGAACAGTATACAACATCATTGCCAGTCTGTTATTGACATTTGTAAGGGTATTTCCTGATACTGACATTCTGGAATTTTATGATTATGGGGGAAGTTTATGATTTTAGACACTATTTTTACTTTAAAATTCCACAATTGTCATCTTCTGTGTTTTGTTGGCAGTAACAAGGGAATGATCTTTTACATTTATGTGATTGGCTCTTATGAGAGATTTTTGAAAATGCAGTGAATGAGTTAAAATCCTGAACATTTTGTGAGTAGTATATTTACAAATTCCTGAATTACTCATGCTGTACAAAATAAAACTAAAAGGTTCAGTTGTACTGTTAGAAATGTATTAAAAGTTCTAAATGTCTTTTTAAGCAAGACTGAAAACACTTTATTGCTAAAAAAATAATTGAAGCTTGATATATGAATGTGTATTTACGCATACACTTTCTCATGTCTATACAGTTTTGGAATTAAGGTTTGTAAGAGGGGACAAAGTGGATATATAATGCAAAGTGCACAATAGAATAATATTGTCTATCCATCTACGCATTTTGTAACAACTTTTACAAATTCAGGATCACAGTGGAGCCAGAGCCTGTCCTGGTAAGTAATGGGCACAAGGCAGGGGACACCCTGAACTGGAGAACAATCCATCACAGGGCAGACAGACACACACACACTCACACCTAGAGCCAGTCAACCTACCAGTATGTCTTTGGACTGGTGGAGGAAACCAGAGCACCTAAAGGAAACTCACACAAACAGGGAGAACATACAAACTGCAGAAAATCACATGTTGGGGCATTATCTAAGCCAGAGTGCATGAAACTGGATGCACCCAAACTGCCAAAAAACGATATAATCTGATCCCCCATTAATGTGTCTCACTGAGCTTCCACATACTGCCACTGTGGTGACAAACCTTATAATAATAAAATTATTGCTTATACTTATATAGCACTTTTCTGGACACTCCACTCAAAGAGCTTTACAGGTAACGGGGACCCTCCACCACCACCAATTTGCAGCATCCACCTGGATGATGCGACGGCAGCCATAGTGCGCCAGAACGCTCACCATGCATCAGTTATCAGTGGGGAGGAGAGCAGAGTAATGAAGCCAATTCATAGATGGGAATTATTAGGAGGCCATGACTGGTAAGGGCCAATGGGAAATTTGGCCAGGACGCCGGGGTTACACCCCTACTCTTTTCGAGAAATGCCCTGGAATTTTTAATGACCACAGAGAGTCAGGACCACAGTTTTACGTATAATCCATAAGGATGGCGTCTGTTTACAGTATAGTGTCCCCGTCTCTATACTGGGGCATTAGGACCCACATGGACCACAGGGTGAGCGCCTGTGTTGTTGTTATGTTGTTGGTTTGGCAACATAAGTACTGGTAATTGTAATCGGCTGGGTAAATTAGTGAATATAACTGGCAAAATAATCTGGAATAATCAAATCAACTTAAGCATTCTTTACAAACAGAGGATGACTAAAAAGCCAAAAGCATCACAGAGTGTGTGTGTCTCACCCCCTCCATTGTAAATATTCACACTTCTCCCATCTGGGAGATGCCTCTGTGCCCCCAGGTGTAAAACCAACAGACTCAGGAAATCTTTCATTCCCACTGCAATCACACTCTTAAACAGTGCAAAGTAGCTACCTTGTCTCTTGTTTCTTTTCTCCTGTAACACTTCTGTATTCTCTTCCCTTTTGATGATGTGTATTTGTCATTGTGTTGTGTTCGACTGTGCCGTAAAACAAATACCCCCTAGGGGACAATAAAGCTTGAATTGAAATTGAATTGAACTTGTTCTGAACTATTCACTATTTACAGATGCTGGGGCCTGTACCAAAAACCTGATATGAACACCATCAAAGCCATATTGGGTTACATGAATGCCGAGAAAGTCAGAAGGCAACCAAACAATGTGGAAGAATTGCAGAAAGTGTTACAGGACATTAAGAACATCATTCCACAGTCGTTCATTCATAAACTGTATGAGAATACGAGAACAAGATGTCAAGCTCACAAGCCAAATGTTGATGTTCATTTGTCCTTGTCATACTTTCTGTAATAATGATTTGTACTTATGTTAACACATAATTACTTAATGTAGCTTGAATTATATACCCGCTTTGTCCTCTCTTTCCAGAATTATTTCCAGTACACTATGTCTCACAGTGAGTAACAATGTACTTTTAGGAAAGGCCTGCCTATGGATAATGTCTATTCCTTTGAGTCTTAATTCCACTGTTATACATCCAGTTCAACTCAGGAAACTTGTGTTGTTGAAAAAATGTTGTTCTGATCACGTTATTTTTTGTCAATAGAACAATTATTCCCTAGTCTTGTTCAAACATAATGTTAATTTCAGTGAAGCCTGATTTGGCTCTTTAGTTTTGTTTTTTAATAACAGACAATACCATCTTCAAACCATGTATCTCTCTATGATTTGCAATTTATGCCTTTTCCTTACTTTTCACGTCTGATTACAGTGATGTGCTTGGCAGCAATTTCATTTAGTCTGTCAAATAAAAGACATTGTCTCGTTTCGTTTTATTTAATGTCAAAGTCCGTTTGGTGATTAATTGTCTTCGGGAGAAATGGATTGACTTTGACAGCCCTGTATTATGTGGAGACTATCTTTAGACTGTAGGGCGGAAGTATTGGAGCGATCTCCCATTAAAACCTCCATCATTCGTATCATCTCCCTCTCACTGGCCTCAGGAAGAGCAGCTCTCTGGGAAAACACAAGTTATGTAGGGCTCAATGAGCAGCAGGCAGGTAAACTGGCCTGAGAGCATGAATTCGTTATTTGAGATGTGCTGTGAGATCCTAATGAATGCGAAAGACGGGCAGATGTATTAGAAGTTTGCGGAACTCCATTAGCTGAGAGAAGCGCAGTCTAACCAACAGTCTAAACAGCAGTCTAACCAACCACTTTCACCCTCCTCGCTTTCGCTAGGAAACTGCTGCAAGGGTGCAAGTCACGTGCGTGAGAAATGGGCAAAGGCATGACCTGAAGGGAGAAGGTGGCTATATAATGTTATGGAACAAGTAATAGGTTTATTCCAAGCTGAAAAAAAGAAGAAAGAAAATACAACGTTTCGGCCGTGGAAGAAGGCTCCACAGCCGAAACGTTTTTCAGCATGGAATAAACCTATTACTTGTTCCTTTGCAGCCTACGCATGCTGACGCAGCTCATTACCTGCTTTTGTTCGTTTTCTCTCAGACTGCAGATCTGCATTTGGGTAGAGACAAGAGTCTTTCTGCCAGCCGGGATATTTCAAGTTTCTCTTCTCAGTCTTTCAACTGAACTGTGTGTGTTTAACACCCTGTAAACTTAATGAGCGTGTGCATTTAAAAAAATGCATGGACAATAGCTTCTATAAGCACTTCTCCCATTTCTTCCTGTAGATCACAGACAGTTCAAAAATGTAACCAAGTATTTATGTTTGTGAAACTTGTGACTAAATATAAGCAATGAAGAAACGCGTCAATTAAGAAAAGAGAATTTCCTTATAGATACACAAGAAACAACTGGGTAAGAAACGTGTACAATGTAACTGGTTATTGAACGGTAAACCAAATCATCATTAAAGATCGACGTTTCTTCAGTGAATCAGTTTATATCGTTATTTTAAAGGGTGTATAGCGTAGTGTTGTAGAGAAAAACGAAATCGAACTTTCGACACCTTCGTGAGTTTTGTCTTTCTAAGAGTTCACTCTTAAGAACTGTCAAGTAAATTAAAGCCGAAGAGAATGTACAACTTAAAAATCTAGAGATTGTTTTGCTCATCTCCTTTCCTAGTTGTTTACTTGGGAACCACAGGGTGTTTTACCTGGTCGTTGTTTCTTCGGAAATCTCTTTCCTCATGCCTTTCTTCGGTATAGAAGTATATTATTCAAAGTAATATTGTGCCGCAGACAAATTCTCATTTCAACTCTGCATTTGTGTGTAAACCAAACACGACACAAGTCAAAAACGTATTTATGAGAGGGTATTCGAAATGCAAGCACTACACGGGTAAATTCGCGACTCTCTCGAACTCTAAAATAAGTCGATGATGGCCTGTATAAAGTATTATTTTACTGTAAATATAATTTCTTATTAATGAAGTGGAATTCTGTTTGGGAAAGTTTGTGTGAAGGACAGTGCGCACTTAGAAATAAATATTACAATTGTATTGCGGTAAAATATACCATATAATGTGCAAGTCCCTAAGAAGGTTACAATTGATGAAGTCTGCATCTTGGATGTGCTTGACTCGGTCCAAATGGAAGAGGCATACAAGCGAGGGTCTGGTGACAGATATGTGAGTAATACATTAGATAAAAATAATGCCTGCAAATGAAAACGCTGTCCCGGAATTTATAAGATGTCTGTTTTTTACACGATATTCCCTTACAGCAGCAAAAAAAAAATCATGTTATGCGGTGTATTTGTTTGGCACAGTTGTAAAATATTTGTCAAAATGTCTGTCAAATTTGCCATAACCTCATTTGTCTTTCAAAAAATTGGAGTAAATCTCTCCTAGGAATTCTGAAATAGGGGTAATATGTTTTGCCTGATATTATTGACAAGTATCTCCTCCCTGTAGTGAGAGCTGAGTGCATTATGATAGAGATTGCAGTCTACACGACTGTGACTGCAGTTTGTCCTTTTGTCATTGCTGCTTTGTAATGCTGTCTATATATAACTTGCCTAAACCATTTTCTTGCTCCTGACTACAAGAAAATTAGATCATGCGTAAGATTCAGGGTGTTGAATAATATGACAATGATAATTGCATTTTTTTCTGTAGTAATTAATTTTCTGTTACTTGCATTATACTGCAGTCAAAGTACTAGTCTATTTACAGCAGGTACTATTTCCTTAACAATCTTGAACCTAATTACTTTTGCCTTCACTAATTATGGGAAATAATGTTGTCTACACAAAAATAAGTATTTTAAGGAGTTCTTTCTCTGTTAATATACCTCATTTTAAACCAGTTGTTTTTTAAATAATAAACTGCTATCAAGAAAGCCTTAGCCAAAATGATCTCCCTTTATCCTTTTTGTGCTCAAAGTCATTCATGTATCAAATAGCTCAGCAAATGCTAAAATAACAATGCTAAGAAATACAAATACCCAAAGAGCTAAAGTTAGGTGGCATCAAATGCCTGCCATTTTACAGAGTAGTTGAGATTTCTTTCTTCTGATTCTAAGGAAAGGCATTTTTTTCTCCTAAGTCAGAGTTTCCAATACATTTAACTTCTGGTATCTTATGGGAATTAAGAATGAAGTTGTCTGTTTTTTTTAGGCAACCGTCACCTTCTTTGTTATTTAAAGACAAAAGAATCCGCAGCCTCATGTTTCAAATTCACAAAATACCAAGGGATCACTAATCAGGTTTTCTCTTCTGCCAAAAACTACTCATAACCTTGAATACCATGCTGATAGCATAATGGTTTGCATTATGGTTTGAAAGTGTAAATCATTTTGCAGAGTTCAATGGATTAATGGACTTGTGGGGTATGTGGTACAGAATATATATTTGCTAGTGCAACTGTATTTCTTGCTTAAACAACACTGGTAAATTACTTTATCCTTCTTTAAAACTTTTTCATTTGGACTAAAATGAAACAACAAGCTGTGTGATTAAATCAAATGACCCTGAAAGGCTCTCTGTAGCTTCCATCATGTGGAATAGACCTTTGTGTAAAACAGAGACAAAGCAAAGAAGTGAATGAGAGGTAGTCCAGTACAATGCGGACATTCTTTAGAAATCCTGAAGCTTGAGCGGAACATCTTTCCCAAGCAGAAGGAGTCATTTGACAATAATAAGAAGTTATTATTTGAGATCCCACTCTGTCCTCCTTTCACTTGTGTTTTCAGAGTGATCCATGTAGGACATCCCTTCTAAAGCTTTCTGCAGGCTTTAGTTTTCCTGCTTCTGCCTAGTTGAAGCAGATTTAACCAAATCCTTCTATTAAGTGCCTGCAGGTATTTTGATCCCAAAGTTCTCACTGGGAATCTGATGAGAAGAGGAACTTGGGGGGGAAAAGCATCAATCTGTTTCCTTTTTGGTGGTGTGTGCCATAGACTTCACGAGGCACAATGAGCTTCCCACATGGAGAAACTCTCTGTACTGATATTTGGCCTTTAAAGTGTAAAAATGAGCTACTCTAAGAAAGTGTTATATGAGCCCTTTTCACTACATGCACTGATCAAAGCTTCCCTGATTTAAGGATCTGAATATGTTTTAGTTGGAGCATAATCACAGAGTACATCCTCTACACCCTTGGCTGCGCACTTATTTCCTTGCACACTTTCACTGTGAGTCAGAATGCTGTTCGTTCACTGTGCGATGTTGCCATATTCCATGAATTCACAGGTCTGTGCTGTCATCACCCATGCACCAACAATGCAATGCATAGAAATAACCCAAGCGGTATTATTATATCTGCTTGAAGATTTAAAGGAAGCATTGTCTTTCACCGTGGGGCTTTCGGAATTGAGCTTTGTTTATCAGTGACGGCGTTAATAGGTTGACACAGTGGCAGAAATGCAAGAAATTCTGTTTGTGTTCTTTTTTTCTGGCACAAGTTGCTTCAGAATGTGGGAGCTGGTTGTTTCAGGGGTTAATCTTTCGAGAAGCCGTGTTTCCGCAAATGTCAAGTGCTGTTATCAGAGAGTAAACCCCTCCTATTACGTAACTGCGTTTTCAGTTCATTCCATCACTCAGCATTCTTAAAACTGGCTTGATAGACCAGCGATTTTCCTCTGCTGATGACAGACGTCAGTCACATGCTTACGTTTATTGCACACTCATTTCTTATTTTGCAGCAGTGAAGAATTTATGGGTTTGTTCAAATAATTTACAGTTACTTCTAGTTCTGACAATTATGTGTGTGTTATTTTTTTTATTATTAAATAGTAACAATAGAAGATTTTCTCATTATCAGAAGGTCTCTTATTCCTGGTTAGAGTTGTGCACCCTGTCCAGGAAGCACAGCCAGAAAAGTGGGGCTACAGGCCTGATGGGCTTCCAGTCCATGCAGGGTGTACTTGCTCGCATGCACACAGAGATGTCAGTTAACCAGGACTGCATGACGTGGGACAAAGTCCATGTGGATGGAGGAGAACATGCAAACTCCACACATTATGTACTCAAAAGCACGAATATGTTTTATTATTGTAAATTCCCTTTATGAGAACACCAGGCACCTCATAAAATCCTATAGATTGTGCAAAGTTCCTTTGTTTCCACACATACTTACAGTAAGAGGTGATGAGCCACACACTGCAGAATTATGAACTGTCCAAGAGGGTCACTTGCACATATTTCAGTCAAATGAGTGTGCCTTAATGAGGACTGGGTGTACTCATACATTTAACCAAATGTTTTTATCTTGCATTTCTTTGGTCTTATTAAATTATTAAATGTTATAATTTACGATTATCTCATCGCCTTCCTTTCTCCACTTCATAACTTAGCAGATCACCATTCTTGTTGATTATTTAACAAATGATATTTGACACTCAATAGAATGTGATAGTCTCTGAAACTATTTTTAACCAAAATTGAACTCAATATTCAAAATGTATTCTGACTAGTGCATTGTATTGTGTTAGCATAATCTCCAATATTTTAAAGTGTATGCTTTCTACTATAGTTTATGATTTTTCTGCAATGCATTGATAAAGACATATAAGAATTTCAATAACATAGTACTGCATAACAGTTCCTTTAAGGTTGTCATGTGATAACATTTTTTAAAAGCATCAGTTAACTAATGGTTGTAAAACTATGTTTTTAGAATAGGTACAGTCATATTAGCTACATTGCTTTTCGCTAGGCTTCAATGTAAATGTAGTTTAGTGTCTTAGTAGGCTATCTTCTGTGCTGCAAATGCCAAAATACGTATATGATTTTTTGACTTAAAAGTATCATTTTATTGTAGTATGCAAACCATATATTGGAGTAATGTTGCCAGCTACAGTCTGTCATTTTTTTCCTATACCTCAAGATTAGAAAATGGTTGTGGTAAACTGTCCACATAATGTCAATATATGATCCAATTCCTCGTGAAGTCATATGAAGCACAGCCACGTGACATTCAACACATGCTAAACTTGACCTTGATTAATTATGATCTGCAAGTATCTTAAAGTTCACAGTCTTTGCCAATTGTAGCATGAATGACACTCTTCTTGAAAGGAATAATGAACTAAGTACAAAAGCCAGATGACATTTAGATGTACCACATATTAAAAAAATATGAACGAATTTTGTCCCTCTTCAGCAGAACAACAAAAACAAGATGCTTAAAAAACATTTCATTACTTTTAATTTAAGAAGGCTTATAAAAATAAGAAAGGCTTTATGCATACTTCCAAAAACAGTCTTATTGTGTACATCCATTTGAACCATGATTTGACCATTTAATTAAAGGCACAACCGGACAGAAAAGATCAAGATTTCTGTAAAAGCCTTGGTTAATAGTTGTGTGCCACAAAAATCTCCCCTTCCTCAAGGTTTTAAGAGTTCAAGGAAGACTTTGTGTCCTGAGAACAATGAGAATTTGCCCTAAAATGTTTAAATTAAAAATATTAATATATATATACAGTATATTTAAAATATATGAATATTTTAATTACATAGCTACAGTACATTCCTCACAATGGAGGAGCTATTCATAAAGAGTTTTGGAATGAAGCATCTTTGAAATTTATTTAAAGAGTTTTAAAATTGAAATCTTGATTTCTGTGGTTGCAGTGTTCAAAGACTTGAAGATTTTTTTTAATAGTTCAATTTCTTGAGGTTTTACCTAGAAATTAGATTTTATACAGTAAATGATTTGATTACTTTATTTCCTGCAAAATACACTATAATAATTAACAACATGGTCGGCATAAATGTAAACACTGAAGAATGTCTTAAAAAGTCTTGATAGTTTGGGGGTTTTACTGATTTTTCAAAAGTAATTCTTATTGCTGTATTATTGTACTTACAAATACTCAGTTCATATTTTACTGTATTTTCTCCATTGTTTCTACTTTAATGTAACTAGTAATGTTGCAAAAACAGTTATTTAGTTTTAATGATTTGATTATCTTAAAGTATTTTGCAGTGAAAACATGGTTTAATATGAAATGTTGTCCTGGGTAAGCAACATAGTTAACTGAATCACTATTCTTTCAGTTTAGAATATCTGAAATCTGGCTGAGCTAACCCATATAGATGCCAAACCCATATATACAGCCAACATCCATGTTTGGCTATTTTATCTGATTTAATTCCTATAAATGGTGTATTGTCATTTATAAAGTACATTCAATTTGTGTTCCAGCCTTCCATTTTTAAGCTCTTCTTCTAATTCAGGGGGGATCTGGGGTCTATCCCAACAAGCAATGGAGGCAAGGCAGGGTACACCATGGACGGGACACCAGTCCATAACAGGGCACACACAGACACACACAATCACACCTAGGGACAGTTTTCTTAGAAGCCAGTTAACCTACAAGAATATTTTTGGACTATGGGAGAAAACCAGGGCACCTGGAGGAAACCTGAGGAGTACAGACAGAACATACAAAGTCCACACAGATAGCACCCCAGGTCTGGAATTGAATCCAGGGCCCCAGCTCTGCGAGACAGCAATGCTAACTACTACACCATCCTGCTGCACAATTTGTGTTCCATTCTAGAAATTGTATTAATAAAAGAAGTATTATAACATGAGACAAAGGTGTGTGGGTGTTGAAACGTGCTCAGACAAGGCTGTGAATACAGCAAAACTGATAGCATTCACGAAGAGTCATGATGACTTTCTTGGATCTTTAAACTGCTAACACGCACATCAGCAAAAAGAGAATAAAGTACTTGTGTTTGTATTCAAAAAGCACAAAAATCTGTAAGCACATCTCACTGATCTGGTTTACAAATGCAATAGCACCTTGCCTAGCACCAGAATGTATGAAGAGCTAGGCTGGGGTTGAAAAACTACAGCTACTGGCTGGACATATCCTGCTGTTGAGAACAACAGCCAAGTGTTTCTGCCCTTTCAGCTGTTGTTACTGGATTAACCACAGCACAGAGCGATGCACGTCTGTTGTAGCAGAGGCTAGTTCCTGGCTCAGGTCCAGAGGGTTAACTGACATGAAGGAAAGTATGCTCTGCTGTTCTGATAGACTATCCCAGCAGCTGAAATGAAACCACTGACTTAACCTGCTATTCCAGTTAATTTGACAATCAGGGACCAAATCAGGGACACACATAGATAGGTGTGTCTTTTCTGCTAAATACTCTAGTTAATTCTAGACAGGGTAAGTGTTACGATTGTCTAAATTTTCTGAAGCTGTGATAACTGTTTTGCTTTTACTTTATTATTGTTTTAAAAACTATAAGGATATACTTTTTTAAATGTCTAATATTGAATATTTATGATCTGTGCTTCAATATTATCATTATTTTCTGACTTTTCTTCTTTTGCTTTTAATTAATTATGTTTCTTATCAGGCAGCACAGTAGTGTGTGATAGTCACGGTTCCGCACGGGGTCGTGCCCCCCCGCCACCCATTCTGTCCCCAATACCTGGGGCTCGAACCCAGGTCTCCGGCGTAACGCAACAGGGCACCAACCGCATGAGCTAAAGGAGACCTCCCCCAGCCCAGGCAGCTGAGGACCCTGCTACGCGCAGTGAGGGCACTGACGTCACCGCACTAGCTCCGCTACACCCTCCCCTGCTGAACTTCGGCTCGACAAAGGACACTCCACACTCCCGCCTGGGTCACGGCACCAATGTGATAGTCACAGTTCCGCGCGAGGTCGTGCCCCTCGCCGCCCATTCTGGCCCCCAAACCTGGGCCGCGAACCCGGGTCTTCAGCGTAACGCAAGAGGGCACCAACCGCGTGAGCTAAAGGAGACCTCCCTCAGCCCAGGCAGCTGAGGACCCTGCTACGTGCAGTGAGGGCGCTGACGTCACAGCACTAGCTCCACTACAAGTGCAGTTGTTAGCATTGCTTCCTCTCAGTGCTGGGGCCCTGGGTTCAATTCCTGGGGTGCTGTCTGCATGGAGTTAGTATGTTGTCGTCTTGTTTAGGTGGGTTTAACCATGTGCTTTGATTTCCTTCCACAGTCCAAAGACATACTGGTAGGTTAATTGGCTTCTGATAAACTGGCCCAGGTATGAGTGTCTGTGTCTGCATGTGCCCTGGTGTCCCATCCAGGTTGTAGCTGCCTCGTATCCATTGCTTGCCAGGATAGACTTCTGGTCCCCAAAAACCCTGTATTGCCTAAAGCAGTTAAATGGATGATGGATGGATGCTTCTTATTTTAAGAGCTGTCTTAAATGCAAAGCACCTAGTTCAAATTAACCAGGAAGGCCATTTGAGATGTTTTCTTTTCTTCAATTTTGTTCTGCAGTCTTCTGGTGACACTGACAAGCAAGATGGAATAAAAAGACATTGGAGTAATGCTACCAACCTGTACAGTGCTGCTAGAATTGGCACAGGGCACAATATCTCAATGAGGCCTTTCTTTCTTCATTTCATCTGGAATGTAACTTTTGGTCTTGTTTTCCCCAGAATCCAGGCAAGTGTTCTCACATAATAATAATAAGAAGAAAACACAGATAACTGTCCCTATATCATGAATTGTATGCCAGGCATAACAAAATGGGGTTTGAGTTCCTTAAACTTAATAGTTTAAGGTCAAATAGTTTGGTCAAATTCTAATACGGAATGAATCAACACATATAAACAAACAAATATAAATATAACATACTTAATAATCTGGTGTTAATGTGCCTGGTTGAGGAAAAAAGAGCTGTCACAGCCTCCCTTGCTTATGAAGAATGAAACAGGGAGGCCGCTGCTTAAGTGAAGTTGGGATGGAGGGAAGAGAGCTAGAAAAGATGTGCACAGAGTTGTGGGCAGTTGGTGAGTACAGCTGACTCACAACTTATGCAAGGGTTAGGGATTTTGAGTAGCACATAAAGCCAAATTTGTGTGTAGTCAAATTTTACCCTATAACCCTTATAAAACCCCCTACTAACCTTTTATGGTAATACAATATATTAAATACAGGTATGAAAACATTAAATAAAAGTAAATAAGACAAATGGATAGGCTCTCTAACTCGCTCTCATAGGCTTGCTTGATGTGTTTTTCAGCAATTTTTTCAATATTTTTTATTTTCCAGAGCCAACCTCTTAAGTTGAGAGTGCGTAAGTTGCAGGAGAGCATAGAAGTGGAATGTAGAATGTAGGAGAGTAGAAGTTCAAGATTATCATTAAAGTTCCTCCCAAATGTCTATTAAATTACACCATTTATGATCAGAAAATAAATAGGTTTCTGTTAACATATCGCTTACAGAATATGAATCCTAATTTTATATCTACAGCTGCTAATTATACTGTTTTTAGATTAACAGCAATGGAGTACAGCCATTGTTTTGTGACTTTTAAGATACGTTTTCAGCATCTGAATTTACAGCTCCAGTGAGTTGTGAACCGGTTGATAGACAATAGCAGTTGACATCATTTTGATATAAGATGTTAATAATCCTCAACATATTTCACGAGGCACAACACTCAAGAAATAGATGCATTTGAGGATGTGTATTAAGTGTTTAGCTATAAAGAGGTTTGGTTTCATTTTGGTGTCTGAGGGCCAGCCCCCTGGCCAGAGGACGAGGAGGCGGGGACCCCCATGCAGAGTGAGGAGTGAACCAAGGGACAGCGGCACAGGTGGGCTGGGCAAGGATGTGCGAGGAATGATGGGAAAGAGAGGGGTTTGTGTATGATATGAGTAGCTTTAAGAAAAAGTATGGAGAAAGATTATGATTAGGAACAGCTGGAGTGAAATTGACTTGGTTGTCATCATCCCTCCCAAACTGCAGTTAAGACTCTATTAAGATCGCCTGAAGCTTATTACTGCTGTGCCAAATGTCTTTACTATAGAAACATGACCTCAGCAACACATTTTTCCTGCACTCATAAAGTCTGTCAACCATAAGTTTAATTCCTATGCACATTCTTATGTTGAAGTTACAGCAATATTTGTTCTTTGATTGACCATTTGCTGCTATTGTAGAGATTAATGATAGAGTAGCATTCTGGTACATTTATCAGATGTGGCACATTGGTATTATCTTCTTAACGATTTCTCATGTACACTGTCTCTCAGTAACATTTACAAAGATGTCACAGTTGTTAAATAACATTTGGATTCAAGTCCAGTTCAATATCCCATTACAGTCAAGCAGACTTTGCACAATACTGCACTACAGTTTTATCCCTTCAGAATTGCATTGTAGTTTCCAGAGCTATACATTTTGCCACTAGTTGTATCTGTTCTGTCTTGAGAAACCCTCTTTGTTTTTTATTATTGCAGCTGGCAGAAATAATAAAGCCCACCATTAAAGCCAATGGACAACAGAAGATTTAGCTTCTAGTTGAAATCACACGTTCAGAATTGCTTTGGGGTTCAAAACATCCTTACAGCTAACATCCAGTGTAATGACGCAATCAGTTTTAATTTATCTGTGCCTATATGTCTGTATGCCTTCTATGATCCCTACAGACAGATTTCAGTAAGTTCTGGATCTAAATTTGTAAAAAGGAAATCCGACTGTTTAGTGCAAAAAAAGTAAATGTTAAATTGATTACTCATGAGATCTGCAGCTTTTTGCTGACTTTGAATATCATATTAATGGAAATGTTTGGTCTAAAAACACAAATGGAACAGTATTTTTAACCAGGCTGAAAGTATACTGTTTGCTTCCTTTTTTGGAAATAAACGTTGAGAAATGCTCTTATTTTAAATGTTTTGTTTTTTTTCACAGAATGCGACTGAGGTGCAATCAAAGTTGTCATGTGGAAGCCTTACTTTGTTAAAAGAAAAAGAGAACAGGAGAACAGACACACTGATCTAGCTCAGAAATGCAGTCCAAAGGAAATACTATCTTTAAACACTGATTCAACCATTATTACTGGAATCATGCTTATTTAGATACAAAATAACATTTTTACCAACAGCATAAACTTCAGTACAATCTTTTTAACATTATTATCATCAAAACAGATGATAAAGAAGCACAAGAAAGGTTTGAAGAGTTTTTTACTAAACGGTTACTTGAGATTCATGAGGATTGTCCCAGAAGCCTTTTTTCATCATTCTCTCAAAAGCAGATGCCTAAAAAAATGAATGAAATAAGCTATAGACAGAGGAAATTTTGTTTTTCTGTCCATGCACAAATTATAAGGCCTGACACTTGGGCATCTGAGGAATATTTCATGCAGTGCAATATAAAAAATAAACTAGATGTTAGATTAGGTTCTAGCTTGTAGATTACACAAAGTATACAGCTGAGTGTCAATATTAATATTTGAAAAGCTATTTTGTCTTCACAAGCATCATATTTTGGCAAATAGTCATGGGAAACAGTCAATATATGTTGTGTTTTGCTCATTCTCTTTTGATGAATTTGTGAAGGTTGTCTACATGCTCAAGTTAATCTAAATTTCTGACATATTTTAGGAGTATACAGTTACTCCAAGCACATACGTCAAATCCCCATGCATATATACTTCAGATTGTGCTTCACTGAAAGAAATAATAATGTTTATCCATAGCTCAGATTATCAAGTGATTGTGAAGGGCCTCTTTTATCATTTTAAATTATATTGCTTGCTTTTGGTCCTTTAATAATAGAAGTTGGTTCTAATCGAGCTATCAAATGTTTCCTGTGAGGAATATCAAAATAGTGCCCAATTAAATAATGTTATGTCCCACACGCCCAACATCTGCATTTGCATAAGTATCAAAACATTAGAAAGGTGTTTCCTGTTTAAATTCTATGTAAAGCAAATTGTTTAATCATTTTTTCTTTGTAGGTTATTTTAAAAGCCACCTAGAATATATTTATTTGGTTATAACATCTAATGTTTAGCCTAGGCTATCACATAGACATCTTGCACATCTGGACTGTACATGGACACCCAGACAGGAATGTACAAGTACCTCACTTTATGAAAAAAGGACCAAACATATTTCAGCATATGTACACCAGGTAATCCAACATTTTTGTTTTTTAAATGTGATTTAACCTTCAGCAAAAGTACATCAATTTTAAAACAAGGAATCACCTGCAAGGAGGAACAGAGAAGACAAAAGGTGTGCATATATCACCACAGTGAATACAAAGTATCAAATGACTAGCAAGTAAGACAGAAGTGACAAAACTTTTTTGCGTATCTTGAGTCATGGATCTGTTTTGTCCTATTGGGAGAATGATGAGCTGTGGAAAGCTGAAAGCAGTTCCCCATTGTCTTTTTACATTATGAAACATTTTGTGAGACCAAATATTTTAAGCACTGCACAGACTTTAAGTGCTTTAAGGAAAAAAAAATAGTCTGGTAAGCTGTTGGAGGAGTATCAACTTGTCTGCATTCCCTTTAGACTCAGTATTTTGTACAACCCAGAAAAGCATTAGTAACAAGGTTAATTTTACGCTAGGCAACACATTTTTGTGGTATTAAGTAATCTACTATATATACTGTATATAGTAAATGTCTGTAGTGATGTCTTAAAGAACTAAACTGACTTAATGTATTTGTAATTGATTGTTCTTGCTTGAAATTTAATTTAATTGGTTTATCTGCATTAGATTTTTGTAAATTCAGTAGAGACCATGCCCTGCCACATCAAAATGTGAAGTCTTTTCAGATTTTACAGAGCTACACCGGACACAACACCAAGCACAGAATATACAGCAGAAAATCAAGCCTGCATGTCTGAACAAAGAGCACAGGAGCCTATGAGAAATCTTGATAATTATGGATGTAGAAGTTGTGGGGATCAGTCAGAGTCCTGTGTTCTCATTTTAAAATCTTGTAAAAATCCCTACGCACAGTCGCCATCTATCATCAGAAGGCTGCTTAACCTGATGAGGACTACAGCCATTTGGGGCTTTATCCCAGACGTATAGGGCACAAGTGGTACTGAAAGCACAGAATTCCTCTGCCCTTTGAATGCATGTCATATGATGGATGACAGATTATGCATTTAGAATAAACCATCAAACTTATCCAGTATGTCTTTGGGGAAGTGGGAGGAAATGGAAGCACTAGGTGAAAACCCACATGAACACAGGGAGCACTCTATACAAGTTATCTCCATACAGAGAGAGGCACAAGGTCCAAATCAAACCCAGAACCTTAAATCTTGAAGAACTGTTTAAGTCAACAGCTCTAATCTCCTTTAACTCCTTCGCTGCACGTTGAGGGCAGTCTTATTATTTAGCAGAACTTCTTCAGCCAACGCTTTTCAGTTCAAGCAAGCCACCCTGGAAACACCATTTTTCCAGGAAGAGAAGGCCATACAGTGCCACAATATGGATCACAATAGCAAGACTTTAACAAAAGCAATGTTGAGATTGTGCCACGGGCAGCATTTTCTCCTGATCTCAGCTGAGTAGAACATCTGTCAAACCACCTCACCAACGCCATTAACATAAGACAACCCCATCTGGCCAGCCTATGAATCTGATGAAGTCTTTGCATCAGTGTTCGCAGGATTGTGTTAGTGCTAAGGACAGGTATGGCACTTTCCATACTAAAAAATCCATCTTGATTCTCTACTCTGATTTTGTTTTAATTTCTATGCTTAGGATATTTGATTTTTTTTTTAGACCTGGGTGTTGTGCTTTGTTTATTCATCGTACAGACATATATAGACATAAGTGTAAATCGATGTGAAATGTTGGGTATGTGAAGCTTCTTTCTTTTACAGAGAGTGAATTGCCCCATTGCTGATTGCCCTGCCCTCGTGAAAAAAAAAAACTTTCTTTGAAGATCAAGATCTAAACGGACGTGCCAAGGTTGGGTGGAGAGCCCACCTGTCAGCCCACCATTGTGTCAGAAATTAAAGGTGAAGGAGAAGGCATGAGAAACAAAAGCAAACACGCAACAGCAGTTTAGAAAAATAAATCTGGTTCTTTGTATTTACAAAAAACACAAGATACATAATAATATATCTAATAATAAAGCTTTATCGTCAGTCAAGTACAGCTTTGATTTCAGAAAGGACCATTGTAGTTTCTTCCACTCAACAGTCTTCACAATTACACCACTCCTTTCAGACATAAATAGAACATGTTTTTGACTTTTGATTAATTCTGTATATCCTGACATTTTTGATCAAGGTCAATTTTAAGTAGTTGTTCTAAAACAGTATGGATAACAATTGCAGTAGAATGGCATTTTTAGTGGTGTTTATAATCAAACATGCATTATTCACTTTCAGGCACAGGTTTTGTCACACTTTTGAAGTGTTATTAATATGTGACACCCATGTACACTTAAAATTGGGCCGTATTACCTTAAAGAGCTGCTTTGTTTATCTGTGATGCATTCAGATTTCTTGTGCAAAGTTTGAGTTTGCACAGCTAATCTTTAAAATTCATTATACACACATCATGAAAAAAACATTTGGTCTGCTTCCATTTTAATGGAGAGAATTTCCATACTGTAGTTAAAACACATTTCATGTTACTTAACCCTAATTACACTTTTTGCTCAACGTACTCTCCTGTCTGTAATAAATAAAGGTGATCTGGCCAAAGTTACAAAAAATCTTATTTTGTTATTGATTAATGTTAACTGATAACCCACTTTGAAGAATCTTCTTTTAGACGTTCTTAAGATTATTTAGTGGGGAGAAAATCGCTTTCATAGTCAAGGAGAATAAGATTAAAAAAAAAACAATAATGATAATGTTAAAAAATAAGACCCTGAAATAGTTTGTATGCAAACTGAAATTACCATAATATATAAAAATGTTTTATTTATTTTAGGTTGCAGAAGGCCATTTGACAAAATTGGCAGAAGTGCACATGAACAAGTAAAAAAAAAAGGACTTGCATTTTCCTAGATATACTGAATGACTTAACAACTAGATTAGAAGGAAATTATGTCTTTGCCTTCAGCCCCATGGGCTGTGTTTTGTATAAATTAATGCTTTAAAACAGCAGGGTTGTTTGGCCACCTGGGTCATGTCTTCTAGAGTTAGCACGTTCCATTAGGTGCTCAGTAATGGTCAGTGCTAGAATGCACAGGATGTTAAACTGCACGCTTCTCCTTCTTGTGGAAAGGAAGGGGAGGAATGGAGGAGCAGAAATCTTTTCTAAAAAAAAAAAGATATTGGCCTTTGGCAGTTCCTTATGCAGCTGGATGGGGTATATGTAAGATATGAGAAGCTTCTGGAAGTTCCCCCAAAATGTTCCATGGGGTGAGCAGTCGGAGAGCAGAGAAGGGAAGCACTGGGCTTGCAGTGTGCTCTTCTGTGCGCTCTCTGCACCCTGTGCACTCCGAGCTCTGCCTTTCGGGCCGGGCGTTGCGTTAGAGCACAGAGGCTGTGACCGGGTGGCTGCTCTCCCTGGCACTGGGCATGCTCTTGAAGGGCAGGGGTGCGGGGATGTCACAGTTGTGGGGAGAGAGGGCACTGCCACTGGGGTGCTGCCATGTGTGGCCTGTCACATAGCCCGACGTGGTGGCGCTGTACGCCATGTAAGGTGACACTTGGGTGGGCGGGTGGTAGGGAGCCATGCTGGGTGCTGAGACAAAGCTGTTCGCTGTGGGCAATCCATTCGGCGCCTGACAGAAAAGGAGAGAGAGAGAGACAGAGAGAGAGGGCTTGTGAGACGTGCAGACTGACTTCTGGCAGAGTGACAATGCATAAGAACTTAACATTGCCTGCAAAAAAAATATCTTGGGTGGCCTATGACTTAGCGAAGCTATTGAAGATAGTTTCTATTAGAGACACTCTTCAGTTTCTGGGGAATAGATACTCCAAGGGATGGATGTTGCTTCTGTTTTGGCATAATGCCTGTATTTTGTTTTCCATTGATCAAAGTATGGAGTCTTATTTTACTTTATGGAGCAAAACCAAATGCTTTGTGCCATATTATGCTAGGCCAGCACCCTTTCAGTAATATAGAAGCATTTATACACATTTGACATAATACATGCTAATGTTTAACATATATATGTCTGGTTTAGTTAAGCAATAATGACATAAAAGATAATTTGGCTGTTATAATTATTATATTTTTAGAATAGAAGATTAATCAATAATTTGTCCTATTATTAGGAACTAACATGCAAAATCTAGTGTCATTTTGTCAATTTCCTCAGACATCTTTTGGTGATTGAACAGGATACCAACTGCCCTGTTCCATGGTGAGGCAGAAAAAAATTCCATAAACAAATTTCTATTAATCCATATTTGCATTGAATCTCTTCCACGTCGCCCCCTTCTACGTATGACAAATCAAAAATAATAAAAACAATTCTTTAATTCAATTTTATTGCAAGTTCGTTTTAATTTCCTTTTCCATACTAATTCGATTCTGTGAAAAGAGATTAGATGCACCCCCCAGTACTCCGCAGTACTTTGTTTTCTTATGAAGCGTAACATAATTCAGAGCACCAGAAATATAATATCGATTTACAGATTTGTACTGTTACGATAACAATCGTAACCCATCCTATTCCTGCATTTTTTATTTTCACTTTGAGGGCGTTCAAGTGTAGGAGAACAGGCTTTCAGAAAAGAGTTTTATGAGTCCCGAAAAGCTTACAAATCGTTGAAGTTCTTCAAATTAAAATTACATTGCTGTTTTTTTTAAAATACATTCTTTGAAATTTAGTGACGTAAATGTTACTTTGTTTCACAAGTAACAATGCTGCATATATTAGTGTATTTTATTTTGGCAAATCTATGGTGTTGTTTATACTCGAAGAGCCGTTGTGTAAAATGTGGGCCTATTGATAAGCCCTCCTAAATTATCTTTTTGTATTTCTCAATTGTTATAAATGTAATTGAACACTCCATAGGAAGCAGATAGGAAGTAGGCTTATCTTGAATAAAGAGACACTTTATGGTCATTCGTTTCACTACATATGTTAACTTGATTATAATGTGTAGGTTGCTAAAACATGAAAGACCGACTGGGATTTTTTATGTATCAGATAACCTGCTAAAGACACATACTGTACATAGGCTATACAAAGTCATCTTTTTCTTATGCTTTTTCTTCTTCTAAGACAATACCGGAAATCTATTAACTTTAGATGTAGGCGGTATTCAAATCATGTCGGAAATTGAATTAAATTAAATTAACTTAAATGAAAGAATCTTTGCTTGCTTGCGTGATAATTAGAAAATTGTAACAGTATTACAATTGCCCCAAGCTTGAGCAAAAAAAAAACACATCTTGTGTCTTACAGACTTTGGTGATATTTGCCTAGTCTTCCGCTTTTGGCGGACAGTAACACTGCTGCTTAGTGAAATTAAAATTTGACCTTAGCTGGCTAACAGCTCCCAGTTTCTGTTTAAGTCAGGCAATTGTTCTTGACGAGACATTCGTTCTGGGCCATCTTGACGGTTATTTTATTTTATATTTGTTATTAACTGATCAAGCTGTTTTCGCTGGAGTGGATTATATTTAAAAAAGGGCAGTGTGTTGCGCTATATATATATTTGTATATCCGAAGTATAACTCCTTGTGTACACTTTAAAATTGTGCACTCTCACGGATGGTTTATCACCGGCTCCAGACTTTCAGCTATGACATGGAAGGTCAGACTTAATGTTTAGACTATTACCTCGTTATCTTCTGGGAAATATAGTCCATAAACCTATTTGTATCGTAAATAATGGTGAATGACGAGCTGAACAATAGTTGGTGTATTTTCCTAATGTAATATATAAAGGCATTTAAATGTGTTTACCTATTACAATACGTTAAATATGTGGAATTGCTGTATGATTTGCTTATTGCCTCAAATTATGAATAAGGTGTTTTCAGTCATTTGTCATTCGCGGCTTTATCTTTCTGAAAGCCTGTTTTCGATTAGATTAAACCTTAAACCATTTGTCGTACAAAGGATGAAAAATAACTTACATCTAGATGTTTAAACATGGGCATTACAATTATTATCAGTACAACTATTCGTAATGACTTGCAGTTGTTTATTCGAGACTTGTTTAACTGCACGCCATGTAGACATTAGGCCTACTTCCCCTTCTGAGTTTGTGCCTTAATTTTAAATATTAAGATTACTTTGAAAGTGTAGTTTACGGTATTCAGCAAGTGACTATTCATTGATTTATAAAAAGCGCTCAGCATAGCTTCGGTAGTACTGGAGTCGCAACAGGAGGGGGTATACTGTCCACCCGAGCGCATCACCCAGTTTTATAGTTTACTTTATCCACTAGCTTACTCCCTATTGGTATAACAATATCCAACCGTTGCGAAAGCGCCCGTAAATGTATCTAAAATCTAATATGTTATGTTAACTAATGGGCCGTGTATCATTATTACTGAGTTCGGTTTGAAGAGAAAGATTGACCTGTTTCAGGCTGATTTATTTAGTCTATTCGTCATCCGAAGAAAAGCGAACTTGTACCCTCTGAACCGCCCCTAAAACGTTTTTTAAAAAGCTAGCGCGTTTTGGAATTTCATAAACATTTAACGTAACGGCAAGCAATATGCGTTTTAGTGCCGGCGTTTAGCTTTGAATCTGTGTACAGCGCTGGGTTTGTTCATCATGCCTTCAGCTTTTACAATATAGCTTACATGCTTCAGAAAAAAAAATAACTAATGCTCCTGTCCATGTTGGATTTTCGTTTTTCAGAACCGGCTCAGGAAGCCTTCAACAAAAACAAAACAGCAAAATAATTAAAGCGTCTCCCAGCAACATAAGCAACTCACTGTGAACTCCAGGTAGGAAACTCATTAACAGCCATGATTTAATTGTGAATTCAGAATGGGACCCATAAATCACTGAAGCATATGGAGTCTCTTGGGATAAGTAATCTACATGTTGAATGAGAAACCAGCACCAGGCACGAATTGGAAAAGCATGTAATTGACAATTGAAGTAAAAGCCGACTTGCTTTATGTCTGCAGTATGAATTTTGGACTGTGCGATAGCTACTCGGTCCCTGGCATATACATTTATTTTCCAAAACAAATTTAATAGAAAATGCCATTAGAATGAAGCTGATATCCTAAAAAACATCAACAGGGAAAAAAATGAAACCTCGTCACCGCCAAACCAGGCCCTATGCATCAACTGGATTTTAGCTCAATTTAGCTGAAGCAGAGTGAATGTAGTTTTATTATGTTTAGTGTCTCCCTCCTGTTATTTTTCAAGGTTAAAAAACGGAGATTTCGCAAAGTCCTGCCAAAGGTCTACTAACGAGCAAAAGGTATAGATAAGTCTGGCCATCATGTATGTTATCAATCTCAGTTGCTGCGTATCGGAAGTTATGCCACTTCAGTAAGAACTGTGACTCAGCTGTCAATGTAACTGAGGAGTTGAAAGACACGTTCCGAGCTATGGTTTCAGTACTGCGATTTACAGTGGTTTATTGTTTTATTGTATTAGAAAAGTAGCGTTATTATTATTTCAAACAATGTATAAACATTTGGCAGTGAAATTCAACTGCAGCACGTGAAGTAAATTGACCTTAATTGTAGGACTTTAAAGTGGTAGTGTTACACATTAAAACTGAAGTTAGTGCATGATTATATCCTAATCTTTTAAGTAATGTGAGGGAGATAATAACGCTAATAACGCGAAAGTTAGATGAGAAGGAGTTAAACCGTGGCTGTGGCTGAAATACGACAACACGGGAATTCTATATTGGTCTGTAAATAGTAAATGACAACTTTTAATGAGATTTGCCATATTTAGCATTTGATCATTTATGATAGACGAACAAGTAACTAAACGGTAGATAAATTGAAAACTGAAATATTACAGTAACGCATTTATGGTTGCATTGTAGAAACTAACAGGAATCCGTACATTTACAGTAAGTATGGATGTCTCTGCCTCAAAACACTACAAAAAACGCTGTTATTATGTGTTTTTGATTATTGCAATTTCTGTGCATAACACTGAATTCAGACAGGAACATAGAATAATACTTTACTACAAAAGTGAATCGGTTAAAAACAATGGAAAAGCTGAACAAAACTGAAAGGATAAAAAACCAATTGCGTTCGGTGTCAGGATGATTTCCTCCTAGTCTAAGTCTAGACTTCATGGTCCTCAGTAACACCTACGAAACACGTTCCTTCACCTTAAACTAATAACTCTCGAGATTACACAAACCCTGTTTCCTCGAATACCACATATTTGGGTAAACAATCCAATTATAGATGTCAGTACATGCGCTACGGAATATTTCTGACGCCTGATATCTAAAAACCTTTATCAAATAAACTTTAATTACATTAAAGGTTGTACACAGTACAGGAGGGACAGCAAATAGACCAGTAGCAGATAATAAAAAGAACGTTATTTTGGGGTATCCCGGTTATACCCTAAAATGAGCTTTTTCTTATTCAGTCAATTGTAACTTTATATCAATAAGGTACATCAAAGACATGTACTAATTCTAGAACAGTAAAGGTCTATTATTGTATTAAAAAGACTTTAATGGTTGTACGACCAGCCCTCGTACGAGTATTGTGCGTAATACACACGAGTATTGTGTGTATTGTTCTGTGATAGTTTTAATGTTGATATAGGCTAGACGACATACTACATGTCATAGTTAAAAAATGTGTTATATGCAATTCTGTAGCTAAAACATTTCATTTTTGAAACACGCTTAGGTCGAAAGAATACCTTATTGTGTTTTAGCACATTAGTTTGCCCTTGTTTGAAAAGATTCTTATCTTATGAACGTCTTTGTAGAGACGCATTTGCCTAATACACAAAACAGGATTTAAACAAGTCCGTTAATTGGTTTACCATAATCATATCTAAATGTCAAGACACTTTTTATGTTTAAAAATATATACGCATTTGTCTTCCATTGCTTTCACAGTCCTAGTGTGCGTATATAAGGTTTACGTTGTCTCCTTTTAATAAAGACTGAGTATCAGATTAATGTATTTCTATAAAAAAAATGGTTAAGTGATTCTTAATTGGTATTATTGTGATTTTGTTATTAATTTATTTTTTTAGAATCGTCTTCGAAACTATGACCTACTGTTTATTTTATGAGTTTAAAAAAATATAGGGTAGTACACATTTAACGAAATAAATGAAGATCTTATTAAAATCTTAGAAACAAATAAACATGTAGGCTAAGGTAATTGATGAATGAATTAATCCGTTGATTGCTACTGTTACCTGTTTAAATAACATAAATTGCAGTGTAGATCTTTATTTAAGCAATATCCTTTAGGAAACTCATTTAAAGGAAGCTTTAATTTCATCACTCCGAACTTAAAATGGCATCCGTCGTAAATACAGTAGTTTCAAGAGTAATTATGTGTGATTTCAAGTCGTCTATATTTTCTTTACTTGTTTTTTAATTATTTATGATAAACATTTTCTGTATTATACAAATAGTTCAATACCATAACTACCTTATATTAATGTAATTAAAATCGAATGTTACGTGATTTCGTGTTTCCAAACAGAAGGTTTTTTTTAATCCTCTTTTTTTTTTCTCTTAGTGGGCTAAGGTGTGCGTTTCTGTGATAATTGGAGTATTGCCCACACTATGTTATTTTATTTTTATTTTCTAATCTAATCGCCCACAAACAAAATGCATGGATCTCGGTATCTCGAACTGCTGTTAGGCTATTAACGCATACACACCGACAATACAGTTTGTCACAGACAATTGTTACTGCGATCTCGTTGCGTTTCATGTGGATTCAGAAATTCACCTTCTTATTGATTGACTACACACGGCGGCACTATTAAGGCAGTAAGATACAGTTCCTCTTGAGTTGCTGAGAATCGTCAGAACAGGTTAGAGGCCTCACTACACCACCTCACTACACTCGAAAACCGCTCCACTGCTTTTACACTTACCTGTTGGCTACACTCGTTTTTTAGTGGTTATTTCCCGTCCTATACTGAGGGGGAAAAAAACATTTCGACTAATCACGACTCCTCTGTGACAGGTTATTAGCTGGCATGTTCCATACAGTAAATGTTCAGTAATCCTTAACGGAGCGAGCGAGACATTTTGGGATCACAATGAATAGTTTAAGATATATAAACAATTAATTATCCGAGTCTAATCACTATCTCATTTGTAACTTTATTTTTTGTGTTACTAACTTTTTTGTGAGCAAAAAATAAACACCAAGACAACAAAACTTATCTTCGAGGCCTACACACATACAAACTCACACAAACGTACTCACGTAATGAACATTCACATTATAGATAAGATTACCATATAACCACACAAGTGCTACTTTAAATTGAGTATTAGCTGAAAACATTTTAACAGACTATCAAGAAAAACTTAAGTTTCATCAGTTTCACGCACACATTTGAAGCTTTGGTCTGAAGTGAATCTGCAAATCCGAGTTCTGGAGCTACTTCACTAGATGATAAATACAGAGTAATTTATATATAAATGGAGTAGTTGTGGGCTTTTACCTGCGTGTATTTTGCTTCTTGTTCTAAGTGAGCTTTATCCAGGCCATTGAGTACAGGCGAGGTTGGCGGCTGAAAATTTGTCCTGTTTAGTGTGTTCCAATCTTCTACTTTGGCACTGGGATAGGAGGAACTGTCACTAACTGAAGGCAAAGCACACGGAGAGACATAGGAGAGGGTATCAGTAAAATACCAGAACCGAGGAGATTTGCACATCAAATCTGAACACAGCAAATTTAGGGATTAGTAGTATGATTCTTAGTCCATGTATGTCTATATTCTAAAAAGGACACTTTTTTAAGTTTTAATTTCCATATGTAACAATTAAACAAATGTTTCAATTAGTTTCAGTCTTACAAAAACAGACGCGTACCTTTGGCAATTTAATTTAAAATTATCGCTCACAATGAGAATTCAACAGGAGAGGTCCTGCAGATATATATATTCCTAATGCCATAGGTTTACGAAAAATGGACACCCGCTTGACTCGTCTATTTGAACAAACAGATAAACTGTTTCTATTTTAGACTATCTTGAATTACGAAAATATACAAAATTATTTTTTAAGGAGATAACAGAAATAGGAGTGATTTGAGATTTTATTGATACAAATTTCGAACATGAACTGCTAGAATTAAAACGGTTAAAATAAAAATAAACACCTAACATGCTTTAAAACAACAGGTCAAAAGGATATGGTCATGCAGTGAACATCTTCATTCCATTAAATTATATTAGCCTGCGTGTATACAGTAAAATATTTCTTAGAACTCTAATTAACTTTGTAAAAATGGAAGCACCTGGAGTTTCATGTATCCCTGTTTGAAACTGGAAAATATTGCTTAATTATGAATTTACAGAGCAAGGTAGTCTCATCATATGTACACACAAATTAGTCTATGTGTAAAAAAAACAGAATTCCTCGTTCATTCTAAAAAGGTCGCCTAGGTAAGGCCTACATTAGCTTTCCTTCAAAAAAGAGTACTAAGACGTTAGGCTTATTTTGTATGTCCTCTTAGATTAGTATAAATGAGGAATTTTAAAACTGATACAAAGCAGTAGACCTCTGTAGCAGTAATGCATTTTGAAGCTATAAATTATGTAGGCGTGTTATCAAAAAGTGTTAAAAAGCCCATTACAGCACTGAAGCTTGACATTTTGGATCAACGAATGTAATGCCCTATATATCAATAGAGAAATTGATATATAAGAAATCTCTACATTAAAAATTATCGTTATTATTTAGATTGAAATTTTATTAGAAAATCAAAACATATCTATCGTAGAACTTTCACGGAAGTGCTAAAAATGGTTCGCTTTGTTGAAGGTAGAGTATAGTTTATTTCGGCTTTCAAAATCTGCCACAAACATCTGCAAATCATTTGGAAATGCAAGAGTTGTTTGTAAAAACACCCTTTGAGAACGTATTTTCCCGCATATCTTGTTCAGTTCGAATCTCTGCGTCGCTTTTAAATAAATTAGTACAGCTATGCCTAGGCTAGATAGTCTGAAGTCGAGGCCTCATATTACTTTAAAAAATGGGGCAGCTATCAGCACTATGTAGTCAATGTTTTCTGACAACATACAGCATTTAAAACAGAAGTATTACCAATCAATAGGTATACATGACAACTTAAAGAATACGTGAAATACACATCATAGGCAAGTCAGCTTTATCAAATCCCCCTGAATTTAATTTTGGTTCGTCTGTAAAAACAAAGTTGTCGTGGCGTTTATGTTTTGCTGCTTCTGTAAATGTCTTCTGCCTCAACAAAAAAGTGTCCATCTGCTATTACGGCGTTTTATTTTATTTAGGTTATTTTTAAAATTATGGAAATGGCTGTGACCATAAGCGCGTGCCAAAGTCTAAAATACTTTCATTCCTAATTCCAAACAAATGTGCTCCCTTTTTATGAGCAAGAAAATGGAAAAGGGAAGCACAGGCAGCTACACACACATCGATGAATGCGTGAGAAATCTAGTAAACACATAATACAACGAAAATAATTGTTATAACTGAACAGGCACGCGTTCAGGAGGGTAAAAATGGAAGGCTAAGTTTACTTTGAACTGCATCTCAGCTACAACTACAAGCGACATTTGAACACCTTATTTCAATGTAAAGAGAATCTACTCTATGCGCCTATCCTTCCTTGTACCGGTACTAATATTCTACATCCGCTCCTTAATTATAACGTCAAGCCCTAAACCATCTGTTTTAATGTAACTGCTTGAACTATAGTTATGTTACTTGAGCGCTTAGCTTTGAAATAACACGCAGCGTAAAAACTATTAATTTCCACAATTTGTTCCATTCAGGATCCCGTAACATCACAACAGCACCAGTACTTGTAATAGTGCAAGGTACTGTATAGCCGTGTATTTTATGCAGCATAATTTTCTAGCTGCTACAGAAGCTGCTAAGGATATTTATTAGTTCGTTGACGACAAATTCTGAATTAATTTAGAAGCTTTCGTGTAGCTAAAATAGAAACCCAAAACAGAAGACTAAAACTTGGACTACACATTTCACTGATACGAGATAAGAAGAATCCAAGAACTCAAGGCTATCTTGTATTGTGATAGTACTTAGCATGCAGTTTATGCTAGACCACACAATGAATGGCTTACTTTGTTGCTCTGTGATTGATCTGATGCCCAGAATATCGGTGACGGAATGCGAGGAGGGCCATATCCTGTGCATAGCCATGTGTCCGGGGATGGCTGGAACTCCGGGCGGAGTAGGCACTTTAGCCCCGGTTGCAGCAATTGGAGTAGGGTACGAGTAGATGTGGTTATAGGGCAGAGTCGGCTGTGGAGGAGGGTGCGGCGCCTGCTTATTGGACTCGTACTGGTTCTGTTGAGACAGATTCCCAATCTTGTTGCGGAGGATCCGGCTGATCGAGCTAACAGAAGGGAGATTGAATTTGTCACACACCCCATCTGCCAGAAGTCTGTCTCGAATTTCCCATGCGAAAATACCAGGGTCCCTTTGCTTGTAGGTCCTTATGTGTTTGACCACAGTAGGGGTAGTGACTCGCGGCTTACTTCCTCCGATGGCTCCCGGTAATATGGAGCCAGTTTCGTTGTATCGGGCCAGAATCTTGCTGACACAACCGTGAGAAACCCGGAGCTGTCTACTGATGTCACAAGGCCTGATACCCAGCTGTGCAAGTTCCACGATTCTCAAGCGGATGGCATTAGGCAGTGGTCTGCCATTGACAAAAACGCCTCCTAACTGATTTACCTCCCCAAAGGCAGGTTCTGGATTGTGGGAGAGAGACAAAAAAAGAGAAAACCACATTTAGAATCAACAAATCAACCGTTACTAGGTATTCTGAAAGCTACGATTTAAACTTGTGAAGATACTGCACTTAAAGAAATTTCATTTTTCAGTTCGAAAACGTTTAATTCCACAACTAGCATCACAACGTGTTATTAGTTTAATGTAAAAATGTAGCAAGCGTCTTCAAAGCAGATTATTGCATTGAATGTTCAGCGATATATGATATTATTCTGTGGAAAAAAATGATGAAAACAACAACAACAAAAGGAAAAAAGCAAAGTTACAGTGTCCATACTGCGAAAGCAAATATGTATAGGAGAAAATGGACAGTGATATCACAGAACAAAATTGTGCACGTTTTTATCTGTCGTACGGGAATACAAAAACACAAAAAAATATTTCAGATACAGTTCCTCTATATTATGTTACTTTCATGAAAGGTATTTCGGTCTTGGCGTTGACGACCATTGGCGCACGGTTCACGAGATTTTGTAAATGCCCCTGGTTCGAAGCAAGCTGGAATCCGTCTCTGATCCCATTTGACAGCTAAGCTTTCCCGGTGAATTTACTTACCCATTGCGTTTCGTCCACCAATAACTACAGAGTTCTGTAAATTACGCTTTTCAATGGGACAGGGGGCCAGGAATCCCTTTCTCCTGGACGCTGGTGATAAGAGAGCAAAGTCGCTTTTCCACTGGAAGAGCAATAAAGATTGTAGCATGAGGGGTAAAATCGGAATCTGTTTCCTGACGAGAGAGGCGACTGGCTTACATTTCAATCTAATACAAAGATGGGCCGGACTTTTAAAACTTTTTTCCCTGGCATTGCTAGACAGCCAATAAAAGCCGGAGTCCGACACCAATCGAGTTACTATTGGCCAGGGAAGTTGACATGACACGCAGCTCTGTGGCAAGAGTTCCTCGATCTTTTTCGACCTGGCAGGCCAGATCTCCCACCTCTATTCAAATCCATATTTTACAACGTAGGGATGGTAAGTTTACTCAAACAACGAAACGCGTTATAATGTTGTTTTAAACTGTCATTCCATGTTGGCTAAACAAATCGTAAAAATACTGGATCGTGGAGATACGTAAGCCATCGGCGACGTATTTCATTTATGCAAAAGTCAGAGAAAGTTTATTTTCAACGAAACGTTCTAGAGAAATGTGTCATACATTTTTATTGAGAAAAATCAAAACAATTCAATATGTCCTTATGTGGTATTGACTCGGCTCTTTTATACGACAGTGAGCCTGTATTATGGAGTCGTCTACATTTATTTTAAAGTAGATCTTTTTTATTTTTCAAAGCGGGTAACTGTGCTTTCGGTGCTACACTAGGCACCCATCAGACTCCAGTGTTTGCAGTCATAAAATAAAATGTAAACTAAGCTGAGTTAGGTGAATTCAAAGATGCAGGCAACCGAAAAGATTTATTGCCAAATAATGTGCAATTGGACCGTTTGAAAAATTAGCACTGCATATTTCTTCTTGTCTGTTTAATTATTTTGTTTCATAATTTTAATTAAAAAGTGGGCATTAGTCTAATGCTTCAGTTAGTACTGAGTATTAACAGTGCTAGAAAAGAGCTTGTACTTACTATGAAAAGGAATAAAAACAGATTTTGCATGAATACTTTTAAAATATAATTTCCATTATGTAAACACCTCAAGAGATGCAATAAAGATTTGGCTTTCGTCTTATTTGTTTTTCTTGTTGAGATTCGTGGTGCGTGTGTGAAATACAGAAATATAGAATAGCAATATTTTAAATAGTGCAGTAATTCGGAAACTTATTTGTGCTGGTATATGCATCTGATGAATACAGTTTCATATTGTGAGCAATACAATTTCATGTCAAGATACCTGTTTAACTCTTGATGGCGTGTTTTTTTGTTTATATTCGTTTGGTTTTTTCTCAATAGTCGTCGATTACTGAGTTGCATATTCGTTCCTGATCCAGACTGAAACATTTACTGTCTGGCCTCTAAGTAACGAAATATTTTCTCATTTGAAATAAAATGTAGGACTTTTAAGTTACAAAAGTGAGTTAAAGTGGTACAGTACAGAGGGTCAAAAGGAGGCATTTTGGGGATCAAAAACAAATGTGGTAGAAATGTGTGCAACATTTTCCTGATAATTGTGGTCTATTTAAATCGTGCATGTAAGATATATTTGTGTACGTTTATGCATTACTTGACCGAACTAAACACTCTTTGTCAATTGTACAACTACCTTTGTATGTTGTCTCTCTGCCACTGGGCGTGTAGGTTAGAAAGAATTGGAGCTTGGAGGAATGAGGTGAAAGATTCCAAAATGCATCTTGCAGGGGCTTTCTGTCTATTTTCGATAAACCTTGGTTTGAACAGTGTAAAAGCCCAAATTTAATGGACTGGTTTGACTCCTGTGCACACTACGAATCAATACTCAGCTTTGTCGAATTTTTAATTTCGGAATTTTAACTGCCTTCAGTCCTTTTACGCACCATCGATTGCTATTTATATGAATAAACGTACGCCTGGATATGAATATACATTTACGCTTGCTTCATGGATTAATGTAACACATTTCTTTTTTATTTCTTGAATATATAATTTTTCTTTCATTTTCTAGGTCTGGATACAGAAGACGTTTATATTTCTCTGATCTTTCGCAGTTTCGATATATTGGCCTGTTATATACATTATATGTTAAGTTACAATACACACATATATGACGTTTAGTTCTATATTATATATTTCTGAGTAGCTAGCTTTAATTTCTGAGCAATGTCTTGCAGTGACTTCCGAGTTTTTATTTTTACAATTATAAATGTGTCTTTTCATCCAAACCCTTTCACCCCTTATGTTTTGATTCTAGTGACTCCCTAACCTGATCTCTTGACATGACTGCAGTCCTGATTTCTGTTTCTCTGTTATCCCTCTCGCTTTCTTTCTCAATGTGTGTTCCTGATGTATCCTTGTCGGAAGAGCTCGTTTTCTGTGTCTGGGTCTCCAGTGGCTCAAGGATAATGTTTGTCAGGAGTGAACGTGCTCAACTTGTTTCCATTAAGGTGCTTAGTGTGGGCTGAAATAACAAAGGTCACATCCACTTTCAGCCAGAGGAGAGTAAGGGTCTCAGCCGGACGATTCCGGACACTCAGGGTTTGATATCAAGGATGACTTATTTGACATTATTTAATTCATGTCTTCCTGGTGGTCGCGGTTGTGAGCAATTAATTCGTCCACGCTTTTGGACTGAACGTATCCTTCGTCTTGTGGCGACGGGAGGTTGGAGAGACAGGTTTGCTGATTCATGAAAAAAACTGCATGCACTGTCCTGGGATACTTTGAATCGATTATAATTCTAATAGGTCAAATTCTACTTTCACTTTCACTCCTTTTTTTTCTTCTACGAGATGTTTTCAAGGAAGAGTATAAATATGGGAGAGTAATTGAGCATCACAAAACAAGGGAACCCCTATATAAATTAAGAATAGGGGGTAGGCAGGAGATACCAATTTAACCACAGAGCAATTAACATTTTCCCAAACTGGTTTGGCTGAAATTAGGCTTTTGTTACAAAAAGTTACGTATTGATGAATAAACGTCAGTTAACTTCAAAAATAATAAATGAAAAAATAAAATAGATTATAAAGCAATTATTAAGAAATATTTAAATTCTTAAAATCTGCAGCATTACGTGTATGTCAGCTGGGATCAAAACATCTAGTGTCTCTGGCCATAAAGCCTACGGTTTAATATTATGAATAAGACAATAAGGCTGTCTTGTTGGTTACATACAAGCAAGGCATAAAACATAGACAGATTCCGTTAATGTCATAAAATGCGTTTTCGCACGTCATTTTGTTTTTACGTCTGTGGGTTATATACTTAAGATCGCTTTCCATCCATGCCAAGATTAAAATGAGAAATACATTGAAAACCTTTTTTAAAAAATGCAAGAAAACAGCACGTCAGCGATATATACAATTTACACCATCTTTATTTAGTAATGAGAAAGAAGCATGCATTCCTTAAGTATCAATAGTATGAGATAACAAATAACAAGATGTTGCCAATCTATGCGTGAGGTGTTCTTATAGTAGTGGAGAAGTATTGTTTTTCTTATGTTTTGTATTTATTTCTAAAGTAAAGCGATTTAATGGACCATTTCTACTTCTGTGACTTATTTTATTGAATCCATTCTCTTTTTAATCATAACATAAAGTATTTACTTAGTAAGCTTAATTATGGGAAAGCATCTAGAAATATTTAATTCGAATCTTATTAATTAGGCTCGCTCACAACGGAATAAAAAAATGTGAAAAAGGTTTTGGTAATGATGATGATGATGATGGTCTTCTCATGTACTTCTTAGGTAGATGTAGTTAATTCTATACAATATTAACGGTTGATCGTCTGGACAGAAATTATCGCAGGACCATTGTCAGCCGAGTACATATTCCTGGGCAAGTCCTGCTTGCTGTGAAACTCCACCGTCCTTGTCTTTCAGCAACAGAAGCGGACTCGTGAAAGAAACAGCTGTGTGAACTGCCGGGAATCAACAACCAAAACATTTACCTTGGGCGGGATCTTGTTCGAGAGGAGTCGAAAGACAGCAGTACACAGACACCTTTACTGGTGTAGCTGGAAAGAAGAGAGAGGTGCGTTTCATTCCTTTTACAGTGAACAGATGCAAGAAAGTGTCATTCTAGGTGCAAAAGTTGCATGTCTGGGATATATCGCAGAAGCCAAATGATCCCAAGATTATAAATACAGCCGGGTAAACTGATGTCTTAACCAAATTTAAACTTGCTAAATGAGATCTCTTAAGCAGCGGCGTCCTCTGTACAAATTGACATTGCTTTTCAGCCACGTTAAATGAGTGGCATTTTCAGCATTGAAGTAGATTTAGGGGGGTTTGCACTTGTCATCTCAATGCAAATGAACTAACTTATACTTGTCTTTCTTGTTTTTATTTACAAGGATGGTACCAATTCGCAGCTATCAATTTGAAATGAAGGCCGTTTAAGAAAGCTAAGGAATCTGACTGCAAAATGATTTATTATCGAATTATTCAGCCTACAAGTCTGCTGAACACAATAACAAATTATGTACAATGGAATGTATATGGAATCTTAACGCTGCCCAAGCCCAAGAAAATATATATTAGTTATATTTAGTCTATATATGCCTATAATTATTCTTCAGCAACACATCCCTTTTTTCTATGACACCATAATTCGACTTAAATAGAAATAATATTTTACCACAGGATGAGTGACTGTAATCAATATTATTTGTATTCTTTTATTATGTCGAGTCTTAAATTAATACTGTAAGTCACCACACGGGAAATATTTTAATAAAGACTTCCGTGATTATATTCCACTCTTAAAATATTTGATAAATCCAGAAGAGTCGCGAACTAGCCAGACGGTGTTACTCTGTTTAACCACAATAAATTAATCGCTCTTGGTTTCCCTTGAGACAACAAGAGATTACAACAAATTGTGAAAGAGCACAGTCGTCTTTTTAAGAAGGAAAGAAGAAGAAGAAATAATTTTAGAAACAGCAATTCGACTTCTAAAAGAATTCAATAAGAATTTAGCTAAAACCCTCATCGTTATATATATAAAGTATAGGCACTTCGTTCAGGCACGAGGTATCTATATATTTCAGCTGGTGAAAATCTATCGTCGTTTCATCTGCAAATCGCCTTGAAAAACATAAGACCACGAATAAAAATGGAGTGTCATCTATGACACAATGTTTGACAATTTTAAAAAATGTAGGTCGATAGAAAATACATCAGTGTAGTTTCAGAAAAAGGTCCGATCGGTTTCATCAAGCTGCCAAAAGACACTTTAAAAGGCAATTTAAAAACACAGCATAGCTATAACATTTCTTTTAATTGAAGGCAGGATTCGCCTTGTTCCTTGTGACCTTATTTGTGAACTTCTGAAGGCTTTCCACCGCCTACAATAAAAAATGAATGCTATCTCAGCACGCAGAAGTCTTACTGTCTTGTTACTTATAAAAGAAGTGTTCACGGCATGAATAGACAATTGCCTTGGAAAAACAACTACCTTAAACCAAAATGGATGGTTTCCAATGCGAATTACAAAATGCATTTTGAAAGACAAAATGCATTTCCCTCTCTAACATTTCCCGATAGGCGTTTTTTTTAACAAAAAAACATGTTCGGTTTAATCTGAAGCCACAGTTTTGTGGTTTGTGGCAAATAGCTTGGAACTGATATTTCAATATTACAAGGTCACTTGCAAATGGTGCATTGCGCTATTATACAATGAATATATCATTGTAGACTAGTCTGATGTTACATAAGATTATAAAAGCGTTTGCATATGAAAAGTCCCTGCTCTTTTCTCTTTGCAAAGAAAATAATATTTTTAGATTATAAGGATGATTAGAGCACATTGGAGGTTTATATTTTCACCATAAACTGAAAGACAGACACACACATGCGTAAGGCCTACGTAACGTAACATCGTATCCACACCACTAAACTCTTTCTGCCAGTCTGCCCCTTTAAAATACGTGTAATAACATTAAATAGACATACGAAATGTCAGTTGTATATACCAGTAGCATTTGAATAAAATAAGATTTTTTTTAAAAAATTAATTAATAAAGTTATGATCAGATGTAATATTAAAAAGGGAAATGTTTACATTCATAAAGAAATTTATAATTATTTAAAAAATGTCATTTTTGTATTATTTTCTACCGTAGAGAGGATAATTTCTTAACTAAATGGCGACCTCGTCATAACATGTAGGTACTGCAGCCTGTAAACTATTCGTTCATAAATACTATAGTACATCTACGTAGGTATACATTTTACATCGCCTTACAATTACATTCAACGATAGGCTTATGCAAATATATGACCAAAGCACTGTCTTCATCTAAAATGCATCAATACATTTGTATCTTGTAAATTCACAGTAAAATTGACCTTCGTGTTATTCTGAATATTATTTTAGCTGTATTAGACTATTTACAACAATAACTATCAAAATCAAATAAAGAAAAAAGCGACATAAATGACAAATGTAGTCGCGCAAGGCCAGTTAGAAATGTCTCATTACCGTGCCTCTTGTCATGCTGATTATTAATCCTTACGGGTAAATATATCGGAATAAATGCCAACTGACCAAAGATAGTATTAATGGTTTTCATACCCACGAGGGAGCCGTGCTATGTGAGATTCTGGCAGTGACTAAATTTTCCAGATAAAAAAGTGAATTTTGCTATCCGACCGCATGTATAAATATTGAAAAATGTCAGATTCTGGTAAGTGGGTGCTTAAAGGTACAATATACATTAGGAAAATAAAGATAAGTGTTTCATTATACTTCCCAAAGTTCAATTATTCAGCTGTTTCTTGGTGTATGCGTGTGTTTATAATCTGTTTTAGTCATTTTATTTTATTGAACAAGTTGGACTATATTACAATGGTATTAGTAAGGTTTTCAGCTATATCGATTTTCCGGGTTTTTTCATAGAATGTGTATTATTACGGTAACCAGTTTATCTGAGGGAGAGAGTGCGCAATTTTTACATGTGCTCAGCTAAGCCTACAGTATATACAGTATAGAAAGCCATTAGCCCTTCCAAGACAAGTTAATACATAGTATTTTGAATTTAATTGAATTTTCATTTGCTGAGTCTGTTGAATCCCCAATGCTTCTAAAACGTAAATACTGTTTATTTTGCATTTCGATTTTTAGTGAGATGAAATAAAATTGTCATATATTCACTTAAAATCCCGTCGTCGTCGTGTCCCGTCGTCGTAAGCAAAAAAAATAAAGATAGTCGAAGTCCAGTAGTTGAATATTCAAAAGAAATTCTTCTTAAATTAATTTTATGTCAAGGCTGTGGTGCTAATTAGCTGAACAAATAGTATAGTTAGTAACTATACTAATTGGTACTAGAACAATCATTTTTTTTCTCCTGGGGAATGTTTTTTTTATTTATAAAACCATTTCTAAGAACACAAAGTAATATATTTTACAGTTTTTGTTTTCTGGTCTGAAATTTGTTTTAGATACGTAATAAGTTTACAGAATACGTTACATACACATTTACCTTTTAGCTCGAAAGTCACAAAAACAAATTAAAGCTTTATACATATCCACCTTACGTAAATACGGAATAGTATAACATCATAATTAGGCTCAGTATTTGTATTGTTTGAAGTTAACTGAAAACTGTCCGCAGTCTCAGAAAAGAAGATTAATCTTGTAGCCAGGTGATTTGTAAACGTGCTTGGAATTATTAGTTGAAAAAGTGTGCCTCTACAATTTATTGAGATGAAAATCGTTTCAATAATCTCAGTCGGTAAGCGTGTGGTATTTACCTATTATCACGGAGTAGTTTAAATTGGTGTGTTTCACCTTAAAAGAACACAGATTAAAACGCAGGACAATTACTGTATCTATTTCTAGAATTTTGGAGGTTAGTAGTTATTTTATTCGAGGGTCTGATCTTGAAAGAAGCCAGAGTACATGCTTCAACAATGTGGCTTGGTGGCTTGTTCCAGACTCCCACAACCCTTTGGGTAAAGAAGTTCCACATTGTTTCTAAATAATGTTTCCATCAAAGACTCACCTTAATGGGTTAAAACAACCTCCTTTTCATTGCAAAACATGATGTTTGGCACACACGGTCTTACACGGTCTTACACGCACCACATAAATGCCACATATCAAACGTCGTTGGCGGAATTTGCTTTCGAATTTTAGTTTTGCAGGTTGTCCAAAATCTTCTAAAAAAATGAAATGCGCGAGTGTTCATTTGACGAATAAGTTAAGAGGGGTATATATGTTTACTCAGGTACGCTTAGCCTTCCTCGCTCCTGTATTCGGTGACTGAACAATTTAATCAGTGCACGCGCTTCCTTTGTCTGCCTCCTTTATTTCAGAATTTGTCTGGAGACGTATTTGTAATACAAAATTGTGTAAAGCGTCACAAAGCAATAACAACCTAATTGTATTACCATTTCTGTTTTGTGCAGCAAGTGTTCAGCTGAAAAATAAATAAAGACATGTCTGGTGAACTAATGACTGCTTTCTGTTTTATTACGAATTTTACAACGTTAGAGCCGCCATAACTTTCCAACGATCATCAATAAAATTTTACTACGAGAAGGACGCCATGGGTCTGAAGGCCTTTTGCACATATTAAAGAGTTACTGCTTTTGTATGTTAACCCATCAGGCCAGTGGTACCTTTTCCATTAGTCAACGTCTGTACTGCTGACCGAGGTAGGATATCCCTTCAAAAGTAATAACGGAAAAAAATCTGCAGTTGGACAACCAGACAGTTGGGGAGAATAAGTCAAGACGCCGAACACTAAAGGTATGCTTTATCCCATCTTCATCCCATTGCCAATGACTGTCAAGCCTGTCATCCATCATCGTCCGCGTTGTTTTTGTTATGTTTGAATATTGTTAATGAGGTTTATCTTTATCTAAAATACCTATGGCACATCTCTCTGACAAGCGTCTAACTGCTAAGACGACATATAGAAATATATATATATAGGTTTGCTGTGATTTACCACGAACCGTGCTACACGTTTAACTTACTATTATAAGGCTACAGAAAAACAGTTTTATCGAGAATCCAGTTATACAAGAGTCCCTAAAATATTTTTTTTGTGTGATAAGGCATTTCTCAGTAACCTGAATCATTCGTCAGTTTAGGTACACAGCATAGTCCTAAACTCAATACATCAGTGATTCTGAATAACTTTGAAAAACACGCTATATGAGAAAGCTTCTATAACAAAAACTGTGCTATTGTTCAAATTTTTGTCAGATGTCAGATTTCCAGAATAAAATAAACCACCTTTATGCGAATTTAGAAGTAACATTAAAATTCGCACATATATAAAAATAGAACAGAGACATAATAAAGTCGTTTAATTAACAAATTTCTCTTGAGAAGAAAAAATGTGTTATTAACGATGTTGTTCTGTTCGAATTACGTTACATGGGAAGATTATACAGTATACAGTCTGGACACTAAGCTGATTTAAACACATTTTCTATACAAATTCAACAATAATTGGAAATAAACTTACTAACACGAGATTTCTTAACAAGAATGTTAACATAAGGCTTAGGTTAGTGTTGATATGATCGTATAATAGATATTTCTTTGAGTTCACATTATCTATTCCGTCATTTTCTAATTTTCGAAACTTTTCTTTTTGTGTCAATTTAGTTTGTTGTTTAGTTCCATTTAATCTAACGGTGTATCTATTTTCTTATTTCAACGAAATCTTCAAAATGGTTATTTTACCTGTTTTCCAATCATTCTAAATTCAACAGTAAAAACGAATTCCACTGAGCTCTAGTGTGGATATTTCTACATGCAGTTCAGATAACCTACTGCTTTAAGAACTTTAATTACCAGTTCATTTCATTCTCAATTTATATGAATTACTTCGCTTTTCTATAGGCTGCCTTTGTTTTGCCCAAGAAGAAGGAATAAATGAAAAGGAAAGGTGGCGGACTTAACTCACGCACACACTGCGTATATCTTTTCAAGTGGCATTATTTTCTGAGAAAGTGGAAATCGATTTAACATTTCTCTTTTCTAATAAAAAAACTATGGTTTGGCACAATGGACAGAAGGTAAGTGTTTACGAGTGAATACAGACTTTAAGCAAGTGCTTATCGAAACCAGATAATGCACACTAAATAATGAATGGGTGTTTTATCGGTGAAATGATGAACTAGCTGACAACATGTTTACAAACATTTTTTATTTATTGAACCCTCCATCTATAAATTCATTCATTCAAAATTGAGGCTAGTTTCAGGACCCTTTTACCGTCGCAACGGGATTAGTGGACCTAACACTAGAGGTGATGCTTTCTCTAGTTTATATTAATATAACGCATATGCCACATACATTAAACAAATGTTTCCTAAATTACCTGAATCCCAAATTCCATTGTCGTGTAGGTGATAGATGCGCAAGAACCTTTTCAACACGTCTTCAATATATTTCATGCAAAGCGGCACGGTTAATTGTGTATGATTCACTGAGACGTAACGTAATTCATTAGGAAATTACATTAATAGAACATTCTTATTTCAAAGAAGCAAGACTATCAGCGTGTGAAGTGACAGCAAAAAAGCGTCATTTGGAATGGTTCGAAAATTTCCCTAAGCGACTTCAAAAACAGAAAAGAATGTTATTCTCTTTCCAACGGATTTTGTTATTAAATATTTAATTGTGCATTAAATATTTAACGTATTTTGGGAAGCGCATACGATATACATTCTCTTTTCAATAGAGCCAATATTTACCACGTATATTATAAAGCATTGGTACAGGGACTTCAGTTACTAATATGTTTATATGTTAACAATATAAAACGCCAAAGCATAAAACGACACCGCGCTGTTAGAGCACGTCAGTGTATTCTTACCAAGTTCCAATTGATTTTTGGCTAACATAAATATTTTTGCCAGTTTCAACATAAACGTAAACGCTTTCTGAAATTCAGTTGAATGGAGTAAATTCCTTAAGAGGACAAAAAACAAGGTTATGATGTTTTTAATAATCTATCATTTTTACAGCTGCGAGTCTTGTCGGCTGTTTTTCATCATCATTAAATATTACATTTCCTGCTAGTCCAGGATGAAATTTACTTTTTGTCACCTACAGTATTTCAAATAATCTAAGTATCAGTGTTAAGTAACTTCAAAATCATATTGTATGATTTCACAACTTTGTGACCTTGTCGCTCTCGTTCTATACTTACAGGTTAAAGGGCATAGAAAAAGCAACCAGAATTTTAAAAAAATATATCTACACGATATTTTTTTTCTTTTAATACCAAAGACAACGTGTTGAAATGTAAATCATTATTATTGTATTGTGAGTCCGAAATTGTGTTTCCTCTTAGTAACACAAATGTAAATGACGTGCTAATAATAATACTGATACACTGAGTTAGTAAGAACCTTTTTTTCAAACCGAATCACCTGTTTTTAATAAGCCAACTTGTGCGTCTTGATTTCTTAACGATTTCTTAACCATGATTTTAATTCACAGCATTTGTTGATATGATAAAAACCCAGTCATCTCCTTGAAGAAAGAGGGAGAAAAAACACTTTGTAGCAAAATGCTTTGAAGCAAAATGTTGGGTTCCCAGACTAGCTCGATGCCGCAAAGATTGGATTACTCGCTTAGATGCTGTACAGTACTAGAATGTAGCGCCACCTGCTGAGTTAACGAGTATTAAAACAACGTTTAAAACGTGTTGCCTCTTATATACAGCACATACTGTAGGATCTTCCCTTTGGATTTTGAAGATGTGCTTCACTATTTTTATCTGAACTAAAAAAAAACCAACACAACGTTTACTTATTTTAGGTTTTAAAACCAACACCCATGTAGAATATAGATCTAATTTAAAATGATATGGAATTACGGTTAAGGATTGTTTAGTTCCGAAGAGATGGTTGTCAATTCCAAGTAAAGACGGTTATCTGTGTGAAACCAAAATATGCATTCTGAAAGACGACAATTGAGAAAAATAGCCCTCTCCACTCTTCCGTTGTCTTTCTTATAAATTGTTGATTTTTAGTTTAACATAAGCTTTTACAGTAGTATTAGTCCTCTAATCTTGTAATGGCAGTGAAGACCGTATAAAAGCACCATCCAAGTTCAGCCTCACCTCATAAAATACCCCTTGCAGACAACAGAACTTATTTGTTGGGCAATAAGCGCTGTTCAACTCAGTTCAATTCAATTCAAGGTGTTTTTTAGCATGACCGATGGGTACAATCAGTGTTGCCAAAGCAAATAAAAATAAATGTTTCTCATATCCACGTTAAACTTGAAAATACCTGGGCCTGAACTCCACCTTTCGAATTAACCGTTTCTTGTAACTGACTCGGTAATTCGGGTTTGACAGCAACACAGTACTAATATAAGGCTGAGATCTCCTTCCACATGATGCATCATATGATTTCACAATATTATTTTTAACCCAATCTTTCAAACATTTTCTGCTTTCTAGTTACATACGTGGTAAAAATGAAGTAACGCGCATAACGGATCTATATGCCATAAATGACGCACATATAAATAAGAATAAGATTTGCGAAGACTAACGAAGAAAAACATATAGATATATATGTTTAGCCATATACTGTAGCTATAGCCAGCAGCTACAGTATATCACGTTGCAACTCACAACTGGCAACCCATTGCTGCTAATTAGGTGTGAGCCTGGGCAGTACCTGGAGGGGAGGCCTCCTGGGAAAGCTAAGGTTCTTGCTGGAAGAGGTCTTAGTTGGACCAGTAGGGAGCCCTCACCCTGCAGTCTTTGTGGGTCCTAATGCACCAGTAGCTTGACGGGGACACCATACTGTTAAAAAGAGCCGTCCTTCGGATGAGAGCAGGAGTTTAACCCCGGTGTCCTGGCCAAATTTCCCATTGGATACATGTAGTATCTGTACTCCGACAGTGCTCGTTCAGAAAATCGAGCTATAAACACTGTGATTCGTCCTCGGAATAATTTAATTAGATTTCAGAAGGGGAAATCAAAGTAAGTAATTTTCAAAACCGAATTTAACATCAAAATCAAAGTGTTCGGGGTTTTGTCCGCTCTTTAAAAATCTATTAAAATTACAACTGGTTTGCATTCCAGTGCATTCTGGGGGGGTGTACGGACTTCCGGAGTTTTCAGGTACAGTACATACAAAAACTAAGCATTTGTCTCTGAAGGTCTCGGTCAAAATGGTAAGTATCAATTATAATGTTGACATAAGGATTACTTAAAAAAATGTCGTTGCACATTTTACCTGAAAGCCATTATTGCTGAATTACATTATTTGTATTGGTTCATCAGAGGTGTACAGTGCACATACAGTTTCATCAAATAACAATTGCCCCAGCAATCAAAAACAGAACACGTTTGACGTGGTCCCAAAACTAAAATGGACAGAAAGAAATTAACGTAGAAATCGAGCAAAAAAAGGAAAAAGAACGTTCATAAATTGCTGTTCAATTATTGTGAGATTGGCATATTATGCGAATCTTGAAATTAAAACCAATACATTCTGATTTTGTTATGGAATAATTTTAAACATATGCTCTCTCACCGATTGCTGGGTGGGGTTAGTTGATTAATTTAAAATGTGGTTCATTCGCACGCAATTCAAGTATAGCAAAGGAGTAGAAAATTAAGATTTTAGACCTCTAAAATTAAGTTTTTAGAGGAAAATTAAGATTTTAGATTTCTAGACCTGCATATTTGTTGTCCTACTGATTTTGGGAAAGATTTCAACTGCCTGAATTCTAGGATTTGGATAAATATTTAAACATTAAAAAAGTTTTCTTAATAAAACAGGACACTGAACACTTCACTGTAAATATCATCATCATCATCATAATTATTATTATTATTATTATTATTATTATTATTATTATTATTATTACCCTCTTCAGGATAAGCTCACCAAGATCTTGAGGCTGTGTGGCTATATAAGGGAATGTTTTGCCATTCCAGGTCTTGGAGAGCCACAATTCAGCTGGAATTATGGATTTTCCTTTCATCATTGTCCTGTAGACACCTAATTTGATTAATTTAGAAGTGTAAATTACACTTAATGAAAATGCTGACACAATGTAGCTCATTGAACCATAGTTGGCATTTCCTGTTGTATCTGAGTTTCTAATCTGATAAAAAAAAATAATCCTTCAAATCTCTTAAAAAAACTCACGTTTCAAGTTTTTAAAAATAAAACCATGTGTTTGGATATGTTTTCTCTGCATGCCTCAGTTTCCTCCCAAAGTCCAAAGACATACTGGTAGGTAGATAAGTGTGAGTGTGTGTGTGCCCTGCCCTGCAATGGACTGGCATCCTGTCCAGGGTGTACCCTGCCTTGTGCCCATTGCTTGCTGTGATTGGCTGTGGCTCCTGCACATCTCTAAGTGTGATAATGCATTTAGCAAATGGATTGTGAATCTCCAAGAATAGGGCTCATCAGCCCTCATTTGAGCAGGAGGCTGCAAAGAAAATTATTGTTTTATAATGAGATTCAGAATACTTGGTAGATGCTGTTTACTCACACCATCAAATCATCACTGTGAGAGTGGGCTGTTTTAAAACTCTGTTTCATTACTGGCTTCTTATAGTAAGGACAAAGACTTTAGCTTGCAGCTGCAAAGTCTTTGCTCTAAATATTGTGTGTACTGAACATAGATTCCAGCTGAATGGCCTGAGAAACAAGACCTGCCTCTTTTAATAAATCATTACAGACGCACCAGACTGTCCGACGTATTACATTTAGTGTGTGCAACACCGAGAGACAAATTACAAGTCTCAAATTTCAATGAAAAAGTAGATCCTATACAAAACGCCAAAGTAATTTTAAAATAAAATTTAGCAAACTGACACTATATTAGCCAACTGACAACTCTATATTTATTTTTCAGAATGTCCATAATTAAATATTTTAGAGTCGTAAATTCATGAAGACATCTATGTGCAATGTTATTAAAACCAAGAGTTATGTTGAAAGAAGGCGTTGAAAGACTCACCAATTTACTATTAACAAGCAAACACTTCCCAAAGAATGTGAGTGTTCAGTTATACCCAATTTTTTTCCCATCTCAATATCTGTGTTGTATCTCTGGCCTTGATAGATGTCACAGTAGCAAGAGGTACAGAGAATACTTTGAGGTGCTATGCCTGGATAGCAGACAATGTTTTCCACATTGCACTGTTGCTACTCAAGTCAAGCTGGATGCCTGAAGAGGTGACCTGTTCTCAGATATGCAGAAACCCAAAAAGACTTGCAGTTGCAAGAGCTGCCAAAGGTGCTTCCACCATATTTTTGCCTCAGGGGGTGAATACTTATGCAATTGACATCTTTGTGTTTTTGATTTCTTTTAAACATTTGCTGATATTTCACTTCTATCAACCTTAAGAGCATTCAGCGTGATTATTTTAAAAAGCGTATTTAATACTTGTAATCCAGCAGACAATGGGTCATCATTAGAAAGTAGAGGTTACTTTTGTGAGAAACTGTATTAGGAGTCACCAACCCTGATCCTTCTAGAGTCCCAATCTAATAGGTTTTGTAGGTCATCATAACCCTGATCCCATCACTGCCAGCATTACATATGAGTTTTTCCGCATTTTAAGTGGTCTACCAAATCCCCTTTGGGATCCTATCTCTTCATCCCAGTTCCTAGTGTTGCAATGCGTCTTTCAGGACCCTATGCGGACAGCACAAGCCGGAAGGGAGTGAACAGACACTGGGAGAAGATGAGGAACTGGGCTGGTAGACAAACAGGGGGGGGCGTGACGAAGGGGCTCGGGGGGGCATGGTCCAGGCAAACAGTCCAAAGGCAGTCCAAAGGGAAATCCAGTACAGGCAAAAGTCCAGAACCGGTGATCAATCCAAGACGAACAAGACAAAATTAAAAACTGGAGCGGGATCCGGCGAAGGGTCAGGGAAAAAAGGGGGAATGGGACCAGGAGCTCCAAGTCCCAGACTTGGCTGGTTCAGGACGCTGATAGGAAGCGAATGCCCTCTGAGCCGCGGATGTAGGGCGACTCGGTTGTAGGCGGGCGTCCAGGCATCCGAGTTCCAATGCAGAGCACCGAACAGAGTGAGCGTCTGGCTTTTGTAGGGAGGCTGGAACAGGGAGCAGGTGCACAAAATCATCTAAAATGTGAATGAGCTGGAGCGCCCTTAAAGGGGAGGGATTACAATCGTGACACCTAGTAATTTATTGATCATCCATCCATTTTCTAACTGCTTCTCCCAATTCAGGATCACGGGGGAGCCGGAGCCTGTCCCAGCAAGCAATGGACACAAGGCAGGGTACGCCCTGGCCAGGATGCCAGTTCATCACAGGGAAGACAGATGCAGACACATATATACTCCCACCAGGGTCAATTTTCCCAGAAGCCAATTCATCTACAACTATTTTTTGAGAGGAAAATGGAGCATCCAGAGTAACACAGGAAACACAGGAAGAACATCTATACTCCATGCAGGTCCAGACAAAAACCCAGCACAGCAAGCATCATGCTAAGTACTGTGCTAGCATGCCACCATATAGTGATCATGTGCAGTGGGTGTAAAATTTAAATGCTCTTCAGCTCTCAAGGTCCAGAGAGCACTTAATTGAACATATTACTTGCTTGATTCGTCAACAGCTTACAGGTGTGACAACCTTTAAAAACAAGTGACCTATAAGAGTAACCAAGATGAGGGTTGGAGATCTATGCTCTATATTATATGGCTGTAGCCTTGAAGAAGCAACCTGTAAATGTGATTTAGGTATTTTTGTTCGTTTGGCATTGTTATCTTCTAGATAATTCAAGGAAGTCCTCTAAAACAGGACCACAATTCTATGATATATAGAATAAACAGTGACATTCTGGTCCCTGTGCTGCAGAAGTCAATAGACTTGTTTTTCTCTTAGTTATAAACTGCTTTACATCTGGAGGAGGTGAAGAACACACACAAATAACCTTGAACCAAATTTATCCCATGATCATGACTCTTAAAAATGTTATGAGTAAAACGGGCATAAAAAACCCTGCACATTCCAGAGAAAGGAGGGGCTTTGCTGTAGACAAAAAAAAAAAACATTAATCTCTGGTAATGTAGGTGCTGAATCTCTTTAGTCCTGAACACAATGGACAGCGTCAAGTTCACCAATGAAACAGGAACAGTGGAAGACAGCAAAAAACCATGACTGGAAATAGAAAGATCTTATTTAAACAAAGAATCGTGGGCGTTCAAGGTCATGCCTTAGGATCGTTTGAGAAGTAGAGGGATGATATCCTTGGTTTCATAAAATGCTAAGAACAGGAAAGTTGGACTGAATGGCACCCTATTTTTTCAATTTGCCCATAAACGTCGTTCTACTACTGCCGGGCATCAGGGCTTGAATGAAGTGTAAGCTTGCCATTTGTTAGATTCATACTTAAATGTCTTTTAATTCTTAATTCTACTCCCCTGTGACAAACTATGACACACAAGCAAGCACAGGCTTTGCTAATAAGTAAGGGTATTAAGATTAAAATCAGGGTTTAAGAATACAAGAATAAATGATATGCTTAAATATAGATTATTTGAAAAGAAACAGATCAATTATACATCTTAAATGGCAAAACTGTGAAAACTGGTAAACGTTTTTTATATTATTTTTACATATTAGTTAACTTTTACCGACTAAATTGAGGTCCGAGTTCTTGTTAAAGATTGATATTCTGGTAGGCCTACTTATTGAAACAACGACTTTGAGTGAAGAGTGCAGCACTGAGTATCCTCTAGAGGGAGCTCTGTGTCTACAGTTCCAGCGCCGGGCGGTTTTCTCAGCGGAGTTAGGAGCTTGGGGTTTTTTTTGAAAAAAAAACTCATTTTCTCCAAAGAGTTTATTTCACTGTCTTAAAAAAATGTAGGATCTAAGATAAAATAGTCATATCGATAATAAAATTGATTAATTTTTGGCCAATGGGAAAATTAAGTATTAGGATGTAATGGGAATGTATATTTTTAAGATTATTCGTTGTATATTAGGTTTTCTGGACCACAGAAATAAACAAGGTTACAATATCTGTTTGAATTGTGTACTAACAAAATAATAACACCCCAGATGCACCTAATGATAAACTTTCGGTTATTTTAACTCGTAATCTCCCTCTTTTCCTCTCCCTCCTCCTTTCGCCTTTTCCTTTTTCTCGATGTTGGCAAATTAAACATGACTAACAAAATGAACTTAAAATGAAGACGCGTGTTTATACACATACTATATAAGTCTGTGATCACATCACCGAAGTTCGTTAAAACAAAGATATGATACGCTGTGTTTCAAAAATCATTTGTGTTGATGTTGTTCTCTTTTGATTTCCAGATTATACTTTTGAGAGTATCGTACATTTCTGATTTATTGAAAAAACACAAGCAGAGGTACGCTATCTTTATTTTATTTAATACGGCTTATTTGAAAATTATTTGAAATGAAAACAGATAGGAGCTGTGTCACCTGTTTCTTTCTTAATGGGTAAGTGCTAAATTAGATATGTCTGTGACCACTTTTTACTAGCTGTAAAGGAATTAAAATCGGGCGTCTGCATTACAGGTGTTTTTAATAAGAAACCGTTTCATGTCAATAAACAATACATAGCAAGTGAATAAACATTTAGCAATGCCACAGCCTTTTCATCTATGAGAACTCTAAAAATATGATCCCAATGAGCACGACATACTCTGCAATTTACAGAGCAATAATGGCAGAGCTCAGCAGCTAGTGCAGTAAATAAATGAAAATAAATGCATCTGGCACTATTCCATTCGGTATTCGTGTTTTTTTTCTCAGTAGTTCTCTGTGAATGGGTACGTTGTCACTCCAAGGATTTAACGACAAACTAAATCAACACTAGGACCTCTGCTGGTCTCCTCCAACTCTCGTTTAAAAAATGCCACTGGGGGTCAGGGGTGAGCCCCCGGAGTTTCTATTTTTCTCTCGTCACCAAGGTGATGCTTTTGAATAGAACAGTCTCTTTTTGGGAGAAATGCAGGTGCGCGGTCAGAAACCCGGTTATACTACGATCATTAAATCTCCATAACAGGAAGTAGGCCTACAGTACTTCTTTTAAAAACAGTGACACTCTGTTGTGTCCTATCAAAATAATGTCAGTTTCTTTTGATTTTCACAGAGTAACACATCAGTACGCGATGTAGCCACGAGTCTAAGCTTGCACGTTAGAGATTTAAACCAGGTCTAAAAACAATTCCGCTTAATCCTGCCATGAAGTTGATATTAGATGAAGATGGAATACTAAACTTTAGTATCTGTATTCGGACAGGAGCGAGTTTTTTTATTTGGTACCTCCTTCAAAAACTGGTAGCTCTTAGATATGTTGGAAACATAATCGGGGACAGCTCAATTTAGCGGTAAAATGAACAGATATTTGCGGAACGTGTTACTGTACCAAGTTTTCGTTGTGCTGTGTTTTTCACTATGGAATGTATAAAATAATTGTCACTGTTTTAATACCAAATTATGTTGTTTTAACCTATTCTCTTGTTCATTGTTATGACGTAAAAGCGCGTTGTAATAATCTACCTATCATTAGTAAACAAATTGCACAAATATTCACCTTATTTTTTTTCTCGTTCCAGATATCTACAATATTTAAATTCGAAATAAAAAGCACTTTATAACCTGTGTAGGTATATATTGTAAATAAATTTAAATTTAAATAACGTATAACTCAGAATGACTTTGTATTTAAACAAAATACAGGAATGTGTCCGAGGTATTAAGATCTGCCTAAATCCGCCCAATTTGTAAATTTCGGATCACACACTTTGTAGATTCAATACCGTGGTGTCTTTCAAACTTTTAATCTTCAGTCTTAATTACAAAATTAAAATATTGTTTGATTAGAACAAAAATGATAATGGAAGCAAAATATTCGGGTTTAATAACAGCAAGTTGGATTCGTGGTTTTTATCTCCTAGACCATTATCAATATCTTGTAGCGCAAGCTGTATTGAAAATATTATATTATACTCATTTTTACACCTTTTCACAGCTTGTAATGGACAGCAAACGAAGTCTATTTTCTAATTTCGTTCAACAATTCTTCCAAACGTCAAAAATTAAGTCACAGATTTCACAATGTAGTTACACGCCTATCCGATTAACTATGTTATTTGTTTGCTAACTTATTTTGTGTTTGTTGTTTGTCCTGTAGTTTGTTTTTAGTGTGTATTGAATTAATGAAAGGGCTTTGGCTTTGTCTCTGCATTCTGTTTCAACCTTTTGGGTGCTCTTGGTAAATATAACTAGTAAAAATGTAATATAGGTTTGCATGTTTGTTTTACACTAAAATGCCATTTTGATTGCTGGTGAGATCAGATATGATATTCTTCAAAGTCCCTGAGTGTGTCTGGACACTTGATATAAGAATGTTATTACGTTTTGAATTACACGAAACATCAAAAAGGTCTCTAATAACCAAAGCAAATATTTGATGGTGAAGAGTCCTTAATAGTTTAAAAGTACCCTTTACTTTTTTCGCGAAGCGCACTTTTGTCTATGGGTGTTTAATAGATTAAGAGGCTACGAGAGGTCATTGAAGTAAGGAATTTCAACGTCTGAACATGACTTTTCTTTCCCTTGCGAGGTTTTACACTTAAATTGAGAGTCCTTGGTAAACTTAACAACACTTGTGACGGGCCTACCTAGCATACAGTAATCTGTGTGTCAACGAATTTAAGTAGCTAATGAATAAAGTCACTGTGTGCATCCTTAAAAAGGGAGATGTTTTCCCTCTCTTTGTAGTCGTTTGAAAACTCTCACCATTACATTTTTAAGTTAGTATCTGTGTTAAAAAAAGGGGAAAACATCAACTACCGTGTGCATATGAATAAACCATAAATTTCGGTGAATTATGTTTCTGTTGTGAAGCACATCTAATTTATAATCCCGTGATGTGAAAGTCAGTTGTCATAAAAAAAACTATTCAAACGTTGTCATGATTTTTTTAAATCCTCCTATTCACAAAGTCAAAACCTTGATGCCAACGATTTCGTTTGATAGTAGAAATTAAAAGGCTTTTAATTCAGTTTGGAAACGCATAACTAATAACTGTGTATAGACTTGGCTGCAGTAGACGTGAAGCAGTCGATAGTGGCCCGAATCCATTGAATCCCATTGAAAACCATGACAACAAGGAACAAGCTCGGATTTATCCGAGAAAGTTAAAGCACATTGTAAGGAGGCGTCAATCACGCATTATTCCGACACTGAACAAATGCAAAATCTTGACTGGAACAAATGCTTCCAACGGGTCCAAGACTTAGGGCTACATTTCCCGCTTTTGTTCCTGGCCTCGCAGTTGGCGTGTATTTGTGTTCCCTTTAGTTCGACCACCCAGGATGTTTGTGAGGCCGATCGCGGAGCACGGAAGATAACGAGTCTACTCTCGGCTGGCACACGTGATAGGTGGTTGCAATAAGCGCTGCCTGGGAACCTTAGAGCAGGCCGTCCGTTTTCAAGAAATATGCAGGACATTGGCCAAGACCTCTTAGTCCTGTATATCGACCTCGAAATGTATTTTAAAAATTATTCTTGCTGCGTCATACCTACCCTAAGAAATATCATAGACATCCGGCCTTGAAGAATATGGCGGGGGGGCTGTTTAAAACACGGGTAAATTAATCATATTTCATAAAGAGTTTGTATGTCGAGAAAACGTGTATTTTACTTAGAAACTACCTTCAACGTCTTTATTCGTACACGGTTTGGGACCAAAATTAGGAATAATTCAGTTTGACTTGGTTGCTCAAACAGCCGATTGCATGGGAGTCTATTAAAAAAATCCGTTCTTTCGATTGATTTATTATTTCAACTACTGTGGGCCCCGCGAGTAAAACACTAGACTCTGACTTGTTTTTCCGAATCAGATTAAAAATCCCAACACCGTACAGGGCCTGTACAAATATCCTTTGAAAAATGTGAATGTGTAAAATATGAATGTTTTTTAGGTTAGGGTGTATTCCAATTGGATCGTTCCGCGGGCTTTCTGTGGAATACATACATACACCTGGTGCAAACAAGAACTGAAACATCCGTAATGAATTGGTAAAATCAGATATAGTCAGCCTGCTAATGGTTCACTTTGTATGCAAATAGCTGTAATGTTAGTTGGGGAGGGGGGTTGGTTGTTGTCACTTACCACCCAAGAAGTAGTTCAGCCGCAACAATTACCATTATCTGTTTCCCACTTTTGGCTAATCAGGCTGAATATGTAATGATAAAGCGTGTTTCCTGCTGCCATTGGGAAGTGTCTGTATTATTCTTCTGGGTTCTTACACCTTCCCCTCACAGGGGCTTGAGCATTTGAGTCATTCAGGTGCTTAGTGTCCAACGGAGAGGGACGATCTGAAAGCCGCCAGTGTTTGGAGTGCGGAGAGCTGTTTATATAAACACCGCAGCTTAAACCACGCGAATATTCGAGTTTGCGATTTGACAGCGCTCACACCTCCTATTCTCCGTTCGTTTACTCCTTTAGCGGAGTCGTCGGATATCGTTTTTGGGTGTGTGTTTTTTTATTTTTAAGGATTGTATGCACCGTCAACGCATCGCTATATGATGTCTGTTTCTGCAAAAATCAGTTTTACTGTTCGTAGTATTCTGGATTTACCGGAGCATGAGGCAGGTCATTCCCCAGAAAGCTGTTCTGCCTCTTCATATTCTGAGTGGTCGGAAGGTGACCGAAGTCACTGCCTATGTAAGTATCTGGAGATATTTTAATTTTACACAAAAAAACACACTTTCCAGTCTGAATAATCATTCAACAGCTTCATTAGATCTAGATATTTGTAATGGTTTCTTGTTATTACACAATTGTGTACGAATATTTCTCGATTAAATGTTCTACTTTGCCAACGTTTCTGTGGAATGATTATTTTATGTGAATGATATATTTATTTGTAAGTTCACTTTTTTTAAGCGAGGAGATACTGAGACTTCAAGGTGACATTTCGTAGGTAACTTAATCCATTAGATTAAAAACCTCTCAAACATTTAAAGCATAGTTCTATTAAATGAGATTAGTCGTCGACATTTTAGCATAATTCGTTTTTTTTAAATAGACGTGCATCCAATAGATGCGCTTAACCACGTCCAATGCGGTTAAGTTGTTTTAAAATGCATTTACAGTACTGCCTACAGAGAGTCGTATAAACTTTTTGTGTCCTTCTAGCATCTGACGAGAGCTGTCCAGAGACATTTCCAGATTCAACCCAGAAAGCAGAGCCCAGTTCAGAGACAGAAGCCGAAAAAAAGAAGAAGCGACGGGTTCTTTTCTCCAAAGCCCAAACCTTTGAGCTGGAGAGGCGATTCCGGCAGCAACGTTACCTCTCCGCCCCGGAACGCGAGCAGCTCGCCCATCTTCTCAGTTTGACACCGACCCAAGTGAAAATCTGGTTTCAGAACCACCGATACAAAATGAAACGAGCCAGGACCGAGGGATCTACAGACCTCAGCCAGACCCCGCTTCTGCGTAGGGTGGTCGTACCGGTGCTGGTTAGGGACGGAAAACCGTGCCACACCTGCGTCATCGACTCGGCACAGTTTCAGGACAAACCTGGCTGCGGCATCTCCACATCAGCACCGACCGCGTCCTTTGCTCTCCATGGGTACCAGCCCCTTCATCACGCCGCTCCCCTGACATTGATTCCCGGCTATCAGCACTTAACTAGCCCTGCAGCGTCCAGGCATCACTGGGCTTGGTAACCGGGGTACCTGTCGGGTCTTGGACTGCAGTACAGCTTTTGAATTGCAGCTAATAATCTCAAGAAAGCATTTGAACTGCATTTGATTAATTTTACAGTAACTAGTAATCACTGTCGCCTGTCTGTTGGGATTAAACTACCCGCGTTAGCAAAATCCTCTCGGAACAAAGACTTCAGCTTGATATGTGGACATTTATGAACTTTTTTGCACAGGTTCATTTATTACTGAAGAGCTATGTTTTTCGAGGAGTTCGGTTACTCTTAATAGCAATAGCAATGTTAGATTTTATTTTAATGTGTCATTGGATATTTTGGAATCATTAAGAAAAGCACAATTTTGCATATGCATTTGCTTTATAGTCTGTATGAATGAAAATATTTCAATAGCATTACTGTTACAAACTACACCAGTGTACAATCATAACTGCTGATTCCTAAGACCTGGTCTTCTTTTTTTAAATTGTTCTGAAAAGCACTAAATCTTTGATAGAGTATTTTGCAGCTGCACGGTGTCTTTCTTGTATGTCGCTGTAAGATAAAAAAAATTCTCAACAACATCTTTGAAGTTACAACCAAAATGGCAACCAAAATTAAACGCATTTTAATGTTTCGGTTAAATGTAATAAAGAGTTTTTTTTTTCGTATCATTCATTGTATATCCTTTGGTAACATTATTTTAACACCTTTTAGGTTACAGTAAATATCATTGTGCATCACCGTCATATATATATAAATCATTCAAAAGGGTAAATGAATAAATTGTAATATTTCTTGCTTGCTATTTCGAATAAAAAACAAAATCGACTGCAGCTGACACTGACGTTCAGAGCTATATATCAAAACGGTTTTCGAAGGAGACCCCAGTAGCAGAAAACATTGTGCTACTGAAGGTTCAGAAAATAAGATCTATGTCTGCAGCCTGTGATTTTGTATTTAGAGTTTTGTGTATACCAATGCTAAATAATAGCAGCAGGTTGACCATTGTTTTAAGAAAAAATGCTATTTGTTTACGAGCCGAAATTGAAGTCGTAGTCTGTGTAACAGATGTATGACTTTCATTGTCTAAACTAATTTTTATTTAAGTATTTTCTAGTACATAAAAGCGACAAAGAAATGGCTGCATTTCGTTTGAAGAAAAAACAGATCGATTTGTTTCCTCCTTGGATTACTTTTCGTTGATGGTTTTATGGACTTGCACACAATTAGCAGTGCCTGTTACCCATCAGTTTCTGAGATTCTTCAAATGTGTCTTTATTAAGATGATAAACGCTAAAAACACACAACAAAAGGGGGGAATTGTGACAATAGCATCAGTACTGCGTACAAAAACTGGTCTTCTGACTCAGCAATATTGCAAACTCCTGGGTACCTGACATGACACCCGATCCGATTATGATCAGACCATGGAATGGGAGAGGGTGGTACGTTTTGTATATGTAATGACAACCAATGGGCCGGGTGGTACCTGCTGCATGGTAACTACTGAGTCATTCAATCGCCCGGGAGGTGCAGCAGGTATCACCCGTCCCATTCCAATCACACAACCTCACACTGATGCCGCTCCCTTCGATGCTCTGATTCTCAGCAGCAATGACTGTCAAGAGCAAAATCATTAGCAGATAGTTTTAAGCATGTATTAAGTGCAGTTGTAAGTGCAGTCAATTAAACCTCACACCCGAAAAACAAGCAAATGTTTAAAATGAATATCCCTTCGTTTGTCAAAATAAACCAAAACACGTATACTGAAACATCGTTATTGAGGTTGACGAATACATTTCGTTTAGACTTCATGGTAAAGCTGCGTTTCAGAGTTACGAGAATATGGTTCAGAGAAAAAGTTAGAACCTCATTCCTTTTACAGTCTTATACACAGCATATCGGCAAAATGTTTTAGTTTAGTATACAACGTATTGCTAGAAGGGACATATACTGGCCCCTGTCTCTGCTTCATCTTTTCACCTGGATCCAATTCCCGACTGGGGCGACGTCTATGTGGAGTTCGCATGTTTTCTTTGTGACGTGATTCTTTTCCTCATTCCTTCCTTTTGTATATTCCTTCCTTATTCCAGACACATGCTGGCTAAGTAGGTTGTGTTCCTGAAATGACCCTGTGTGTACGCTCTGCGATGCTCCGACGTTATTTTCAGGGTGTAGAGCCACCTTACGCTCTATGCTTTAGAGAGAAAAAAATGACTTTATGACATGGAATGTCCCAAACAATTCTAGTAGTTCGGGCATTTTTACCGAGTTTTTTTTCATAAATGGTTTTCTTTAATGGGAGAAGTTCACATGTGAGAAAAACATTTGTAGGACGTTGTTCTATAAAAAAGTTATCCTCCGACACAAGAATGTCAAATGCATTTATTAGAATAAGGTGCACCAAGCTCCAAGTCGTGTGTTATTTGTGAAGATGGCTGTTTTGCCTAATAATTCCTTATATTTTTACAGCGAACAGTCTCTACGGCTGACACATCAAAAATACTAATTTCACATTATAGCGAATATATTGACTTATGTTTCAACCAGTCGATAACTTGATATTTTATATAATAAGTAATAGGTTTATTCCATGCTGAAAAAAAGCACAGAATAAACCTATTACTTGTTTCTTTGCAGCCTACGTATGCTGACGCAGCTACCCACCTGAACTATTACATTTTATATAATATTTTGAAAACGACGCAGTTTAAAAAGCCGATTTTTGAAACTCCCTCGCGGGGTAGTTCATATTTTGCCTTTTGAAATAGTGATGAAACTGCTAACAATGCTTTCATCTATTTGAGTATTTAACTGTAAATGGAGCATATTTTTTTCTTTTCTTCTCATTATTATAATATAAGTAGTTACCAGGTACGATTTCTCAGCATGGCTATCCAGTCGGAATTTCTCGTTTGAACCAATCTTGGAGGTTGAGTAATTTATTTGTAAGCAACGTGCATTAAAAACTTTAATGGAAGAAAGCTGTCGGGAGTACGAAAGCGAAAGGAAGAAGCGAAAATATTTCAAGCAGGGATTCCGCCCCTAATTCGATGCTTGCTTGCCACCGGACGGAGTGGTGAGTCTTCGCTGTCACCTGGCCCTTTGTTCTGTCCTGCTGGCCACCTTGTATTCCATATGGAGGGGACTATAACTAGGATGGTCTCCCTGGAGCTTCGCCTCTCAAACTCCCTTTTTGTGTCGCGTATTGAAAAGACTATTGTGTGACCCAAAGGGACTAAGACAAAATCCGTAGTGTTTCAATTCTCTGGTGTTTAATCAGCCCCCAGTGACAAATTTATGGGTTTTAAGAGCACAATGGTATATTAGAACATTGTAGTCTTGAAGGTGACAAAAGCGGCCATTTAAGGGTGTTCCCAGTCGTTATTTAGACTCGAGAGAGAAATACGGGTCTAATGAAAAGGATGGTAATTGCTTAATGCTTCTCTTTTCTCCTCATAATTATGAGTTATTTTCTGACTTTTTTATGGACAGGTAAACAAGTGACATCAGATTTCGCTAACACAAAAAGCTGTTTGTTGGAGAAACGTTGTACATCGTTCCAACGACAAAACCTTTAACCACTCATTTGTGGTATCTTTAATATCGTAATATGCTTAAGTGTGGTAATAGAGCCCCGCTATCGATGAATTGAGTAACATTTCTTTGTCGCCAAAGAAGTCTTCAAACGTTATATGAACCTGAGCTTTTTGGACCGGGTTATTAGATACAGTTTTAAACTTTATCATCTAAAGTTTGTAAATACCATTAAGCGACTCTGTTTAAAACGCAGAAGGCAACTTCTTGGTTTGTATTTAGTACTTTTTGCTTATGGATTTTAACGACCTTTAATACTGAAATATCAGAAAGATGACAGCTAATCTATATTAGTAACCAAATGTATTTGCTTTAAATGTCACATTTTGGAACGGACGGGGTGATAATGAATCAGCTTAGTTAGTTAATTGGCTACGCTGCACAAAGTCAGGAATAACATCAATATTTCACGGCAAGCTTTTAGTAGGCCACTATTATTAAACTTAAATAATATTAATTAACGTAATGTTTTGGACAATATAAATATGATCAATAAAACACATTTTTACGTGTATAAATTGAATTATATAAGAAATAAAAAGACTCTATGAGGTTGAAGGTGTTGGGAACTGTATTGCAGAATTTCGTTAGGGATAAGCCTGGGAACTTTGAAAACTAGACACAAAAGAGCTTTATCTGTGCAGGCCTGCACGTGGGGATGATTTATGTGAGTCGGTTCAGTATTTTGAGAAGGCCCGGTAGCAAATCTTCCTCAAAAAACGTGAGTAAACTTACACATGGAAGGTAAATTTCTACACCCAATCTGCTCCGCTTGTTTCTCTGCACCTTTGTGTACAACAGGCCTGCATTATAGCGCTTAGCTTAACGAATTCCATTATTACTGTATTAACAGCTAATTCGTTTCATAATAGCTTCATAATTATTATTAATTTTAAGAATAAATGTCAAGTTAAGTAACTGTTTTTGATTAATATCATGGTTCAGAATTTAAAACTACTCGGTCTTTTTACATACAGGATAACATGTTGTAAATGACTGAAACATCACAACTTTAATACTGTACATATCCAATACCACTCATGGTATGCATAACTGTTAACTCTTTTACGATTGTCGGCGCTGTCTCTTCACTTCGCTTTTATAAATATTTTCAGTTGATTAAGGAAAACAATATAGTGAAATATTAGTTTAAAAACAAAGAAAACATAAAATTTCTGTTTTGTGTTCTTCATTTAAACGTCTCTTTTGTGCTCTGATGCTATTTCATTGTCGAGTAATACGTAGAGCTCTCAAAACAATTCTATATTTGTTATTTTCTTGGATTTTTTTTAATCGTTGATATTAAGCTTTGATGGGACGCAAATGAGAAGCAGCAATGTTAACCGCTGCAACATCCCCTGATGCTGCTTATCTATAACGATCACACCGCCCATACAAAAAGGATTTCCTCCTCAGTGAAGTTAAACCAAAGTAACAAAACTAGAACTGCTAACTGATGGGAAACCTCGGTGACAACCAGGGATCGTTTGCAATTTAAAAAACCAAGTAAAAAATTGTCTGTCGCTTTTTTTTCATTAGAAATGTTTGGAGAGCTTTTTGTCGGGAACTACGAGAGCGCGATCTATATCGTTTTTAAAACATTGTCTTTAATGCCTTTTGTTAGTTTACAGTTAAGTTTATTTTGATCTTATACTGTAGGTGTTTATTTCAGTCTGCTGTCACCAGTCGTGACCATCATTATCCCACTTGATCGATTTATTTAGAAATGTATGTTTGCTTGTTCGTTTTGAACGAGTTAAAGAAATATGTCTGTTGTGCTTTTGAAGTGCAAAACAGTACACGAAATTGTACAAGAACGTTTTAATGATAGAGGTATCAGCGTTTCCTCCTTCTGATCCCCTTTAACCCGAATTCCATTGTCTCGGTTCTTAGGAAAAATAATTCCTAGTCAGAGTTGAGTTTTCATGGACAAAAAACAAAGCCCTACATCACTCGACTAGGGTAATTTATTGTATTGATTGTTAATTTCTTAATTAATCCAGGTGCTGAAGATTTCTTCATTAATTAAGGATTAGCTGGTGCAAAGCACTGGCAAGTATAGGCAGTGGGACCCCTGATCCGAAACGTCGTTTCTTTCCGGATACAGTTGAACTGGCTCCTCAATGACACCAACAGAGAATCTAACTAGTGTTTCACAGTCGCTGTTCCGTGATAGTCTCTTTGCTGGTCTTTAAAATATCTTTTTAAGGCGAAAAAGCGAAAATTATCTTCGCTTTAATAGATGTGAGCGAAGTAGAATCCCCCCGCAAACTCAGCTGACATTCTTAGTAAATCTCTATTCGTTCCGCTCACGAATTGAATTTACTTAACGAGATTAATTCATCCCCATCTCGTAACCGACAGACCAGTTAAGTATATAGGTATAGCATGGGGTTTTTTTCTTGGTTGAAATTTGACGTGGCGTACACTGCACCGCTTGTTGTCTGACTGTCCTCATTTATATAACAGGAAAGTAGAAGAAAAGGCAAATTACAGAATGATAATGTCAAAGTACTGTAAAGGAACGGATTAGAAAAAAATACAGGTTTAGGAGCCCCGAGTTTACGTCTCAAGTTAAACTGCTGATTGTAGCATCATAGTTTAAATTAGAACCTCTTGATAGATTTGTATTCGATTCCCCTCCGTGGTCTTTTTATTCCTCTTTGCTTGAGGCCACGTAAATGTATGGATAAATTATTATTATAGGATATTGATAGAATTCTGTTTTATGATGCTGTTTGAAAGCTGAACCTTGAGTAGCTGGAATCAGATTGCAGTGGTGCCGGATAGCCAGACAGCTGGCCCTTCCGATCTGTAGTAAAGCTTTGGTAGTGGAAATGACTGATTCCGGGCCTGAAATGCAAAATGAATACAGATTGATCATGGGTAAAGTAAGCGCCATTCTCAGACAGAAATATTTTGTTAGTCAAAACATTAAAGGACTGCATCTTACAGTCAGAAGAAAAGATCGAAAGAAAAGTAGATACTTATTCTTAAACGTTAAAGGAGGAAAGGATGAAGAAAGCGGTTCTTTTCACTATCGCGTGCATACAAAAATACGTTCTGCGATGCTATGTTATGAACATATCAGAATAATAAATCATCAGACTGGGCTCACCAACTAGAGAATAATGTTTATCCTTTATTTTAGTGCAGGAGAAGTGTTTTCTCTACCTAAATCTTTAAATCCCAATTCCTTTGTGGAGGTAAAATGACTTTTGTTAAGCCGACAGGTGTGTGTCGAGGGGAGGGAGACAGACACTGTATTATTAACGTATATTCACCAAAGGATGAGATGGAGGGAGTATTTTAAATCAAGGATATTAATGTAAAATATACGGTTTATTTAATATGAAGGCTCATCTTCTCTAAAATGTAATACTAACTTATGGGAAAGGCGAAGATGAGGAAAGCTTTTTGTATCTCTAATACAATGAGGGGATGTTGGCGAATTTCAGATTACATTATCTTGTCAGCAGTAAACAGAATGTTTCATGGTGTAATTAGTGTAGTCCCTGCACCGCTGGAGGAGGACATTACAAAGCTCAACAGAACTCTGGGAACCAACAAAGGAAATAGGCTCTTTCAGGGCCTGAAGCATTAAAAGAGTTGATGCATTAGACATACAAGTATAGAGGTTACTAGTGCACTCTACGTTTCTCTGTTTGTCTCAGAGGGGTGCACCAACACTATTTCTTCATCCTTGAGTGAAAAACTGCTTAGAGGAAGCTGGCCCAATTGGGCCCTGCATGTTGTCACGGATGTCAGAAAGGACGAACCGTGGAATGGCAGGAGAGCGAAAATAGACCCTATGCATAGTGGCGAGATGGGTGTTAGCCCGGGCTCAGCTGTTCAGGAAATGCCATATAGAAACCTATGCCCTTAGGCCATGGACAGGAGTGACCTGGTGCTACGCGGGTCTCAGGACATCTGAACCTCAATGCTGAGCGAGGAGCAGAGCAGAAGCAGGAAGTAAATAGGCTACACAACAAGACACACCAGAAAGACATGAATAATCACAGGGAACTAGGAACAGGAGAGAAGTAGAGCGCCCTCTCGGTGTACTGGGCGAGACACATGTAGGCAGCCTGCAATGGTCTGGGAGTTGAGATGCTGCACCACCATGTTTATGACAGAAGCCATGGGTGACAGACAGGGAGCTGAGCAGCTTCCTCAGGGTCTAGCCTGGTTTCTGGAGAAGAGGGACCAGCTGGAAGGACAGCATTCTTTTCAGGCCCTCGTCGAGTCTGTGGAGTAATTTGGGAATCTCACAACAGCAGGGATTGGTGGATTGCCAATGGAATAATAGGAGATGCTCTTGTGACAGGTTGGTATGGGCTTGTCTGAAGTTTTCATGGAGAGCGATGTGGAAAAGAGGCTGTAGACATGTTAATCTTCCTGCCGAAAAGAGTGATTTCTATAGCCCACAAAAATGTAAACCAGAACATTTCTGGGGTTTGGATTATATGATCTTGTGAAAAATGCAAGCAAATTGGTTATATAACTTTCCAGCCAGTGTTGTGTTCTTCAGGCAAGCATACCATTTTCAGTGACATTCACTATTTGGTAAAATTCTTAATTTGGGGCTTAACAACAGCCTTGGTTCATTTTAATTGGATCGACAGAAAACATTAGATCATGTAGATCACAAATATTGTTTTGTGCTGTTAGAGCATTCTGTTATGTTCCTCTTATTTGAAAGATAAGAATTGTTCTATAGTATTTTTTATCATGCTTATGATCAGTGGTTGATTGAGCTCTCCCTTTCACACCGAGACAGAGATTTGTAAGGATATCTCCTTCTCAGGTATTCTCTTCTCAGTACCAACTCAGCCCCTGTTCCACAAGCCAAGAACACTAATAGTGGTCTTGCCTGTTCCACATGTCAGTTGAACCTGTTGAAGTGGTGGTCTCTGATGATATCTTTGCCAGTATAGTCATTCCTGCAGAAGGTGTCTATGCATTTTCCGTTCATTGGGTGGGCTTTATTTGATAAACTGAAATAAGGACACTTTCCCTTTGGGCAAATGAGAAAGAAAGTCTCTGGCTTTGCTTGACAGGCTTCATCAAGTGCTCAGACTCCTGAGTGTACTTCCACACAGGCAAGGAGATTGTTGAAGGCAGAACTGAGTGTTCTGACTCAGGTCTCCTTACAGCAGTCTTATGACACAGACTCAATTGTGCAGATCCCTGTCAAGTTCAGACGCCAGAGATTTAAATATCATTACTGTAGTTTTTTTAATGGGTTTCTCTGGGACAAGCAGACTTGCTGTACCTTACCTGTGAACAGTGATGGGCAAGTCACGTAACTCACACCATGCAGTCACATTACTCTTTGTACCCAAAAAGAGTTCCTTTCATTGAACTAAAAACATTTCATTTTTGTTAATGAATATCCCAGCCCAAATTAGATTGTTCTGTTCTATATTTTTTTTTTACAAAAGAAGCTAATTAGGTTAGGAAAGGTCTTTAGAGCATCAACTTTTTAGAGTAATCTACTTACATCAATCAAGATTCTGAAAGCAAAATTGTCACTTTTAATTTCTAGAATTGTTGTTAGCATTGGCCTTGTAAATAGTTACATCCAGGTGGGGGCTGTCCATGGGTGGTGGTGGAGGGGAGTCCCCATTACCTTTAAAGCGCTTTGAGTGGAGTGTCTAGAAAAGCGCTATATAAGTGTAAGGAATTGTAATTATAACAATGGAACAGGGAAGAACCCAGGATTTCTGGGGAAAAAAAACTTCAGAATGAGATCTAAGGGACTAGACTGTGTAGTATATTGTTTAACAGCTAATTGGCCAATAGGGATTTACAGCTGACCCGAGAAAATTTCTCTAGAGGAGAGGTTTCTAAATCCTCTAAAACCGCGTAAAAGTCTGTGTTGCTATGAGCGTGACCCAGATGGCTAGAGAGTTCGGTTGTTGTAGAGCTCCTCTTGGCTGATTGTTTATTTTGAATTCCAAACGTTTCTTCTACAGAATTCAGTCCTAAATCGTCGTGTTGTTCCATGCACAAAAAAAATCAACCAATCAACCGAAGGCCCAAAAGCAGATAAACGCGGCCAAATTGTTTGTTTTTTTTTGCGCTGTTCCAACAGATCTAGCCATCTCAGAAATCTCCCGAGAACCCTACGTTTACCAACAGGCCTGTCGCCGTTTCCCCCCATCCTTCTCCCCTCGCCTTGTCCTTCCTCCAAGATGAGACAGCAGTTTTGTCAGAGAAGCGACTTGAACCAGCCGATGAAAATGAATGACACAGAGAAACCTAGCCAACCGACTCTTAAAAGGAGTATCTCCTCAGTTACTGAGGAGATAAAAGGACATCTTATAAATGAAAAGGAAACCTCAAATAGGTAACGTTAATTTAAATCTTTTGAATGGTGTTAAATTCTCAGAGGACAGGAAAAATAAAGTGCAGCTTGTGAATTTCCTCCTGGGTCAGGCCATATTTACCATGTTGTTAGAGAGCTGCACAGACAAGCTCAATGGGATAGATAGCTCACTGCAATGTGTGGATGTCCTTCAGAACGCAGGTGGGGTTCCTGCAGTACAAGATGGTTTACCAGGTTGAGATGTTTGTGATTCCATCTGGGCCTCCAGCCACTGGGGGAAGAGTTCCGTGGAGAACCAAGACACACTCATCTGTGAATCTTTGAAATCTGTCCTGGGTAAAGACTGCTTTAACTGGTTATTTTGCCAAGGTATTCCCTAAATTTTCTGTTATTAGAGGAATGGGAGCTTATAGCAGTATCTTAATTATTGTGCTGTATGAGCTGTGGAGGGAAGATTTAAATATATTTTCTATTTGTCTCGTACCCCAAGTATATTTTCTTTGTGATTGATCTTTCTTTGTTTTTGTAGTATGCAATTCTGGGTTGTTTGGTATTGTATATATACAATTAAGGTAAATCTTTTCTGCAAAAATGAATCTTTACAGCTATACCAAAGGTCTTTTCATCATCCGAAGTAAATAGACTATTGCATCTTTTATCTTGTTTGCACATTTAACAGTATTCTTCAGCTAGATCCCACACTGTCTAAAGTACTTGCATTTCAGTTTCTGCATCAACATTTGTTTTGGCCCTTTCTTTGAAAAAGTACAAGCTGTCTAGCTAGAAATAGCCTAAAAATATTATTGCTTTGCAACAATGACGTTTACTTTGATAGATATTAAGACGCGCATGGTAACTGAATATTTTTGCAGGCAGTAGTGTTTAATAGTGAATTGAAAGATGCCACTGTGCCTTTGATGCTAAAAATATTATTTCAAATAAAAAGCAGCCAATTTTAAGTTTATTTTAATATTATGAAATAATAAGTGTTATTTTATTTAACACAAAGATGTGCTATAACCTGGACCAATTTTCCCAGAGGCCAATCAACATACCAGTATGCAGGAGTAATCACATGCTAATATAAACTTCACACATATAACACTCCAGCACTACGATTATTAATTATGCTACATGTGAAAATTATATTACTTGTGACATTTACATGAAAGTTCAAAAGCCACATGTGATACAATGCATTCACACACCTTGAAAAGGCTTCACTACTGAAGGGTTTTCTTCCTTGTTTCTACTTTTCATTAGGAAATTAACCCATGCTTGTTCTATCACATTCTACATGTTGATGCAGCTCTGTATTTGAACCCATTATTGTGCATTTGTGCTATGCACCACTAATTATACGTAACTAACCCAGACTTGGTCTGTCCACCATTAGATTGAAAGTGAGCATCCCAAAAATACAGTCTAATCAGCTTGTCTCTCCTTGTCTGTCTTCAATAGGGTGAATATCTGATGAAATAATGGTCAGTATGATGCTGAAGCCAGACTAATACAGAAAGTCTTCTGTGAACCCTCCTTTGTGAGAAAGAGCATTATTGTGTTGAAAGATAACCTTTCATGTTGGTACTTCTGTAGCAAAAGGTGCAGTGTATGGTAAACATAAGGTCCATTTTCCATTTAAATATAAGGAATACTAAGTCATGCAAGCAATTAACGTTCCTTCCTTTGTTTGTTTGTTTTTTACAGTAAGTACTGATCTCCATCAGGCCCATTGTATGCATATTAATGACAACCGAACAGATCCACTCTTTGGGATCTAAAAGAGTTCCATACCTTGGATATCCTAGGGAAAAACATTTCTGCAGCAGAAAACCTACATTTAGAACAGGAGATTTCCCTATGCAGGGTTGTATTCAGTTGTTAAGTTGGAACATGGAATTCAACTAAACAATAGCTTTGCCTGTTATGGTGTTACAGTGTGTGTGGTATTTCCAGCCTTGGTGGTGTCCAAAGCTGCCAGTTTAAATAAGAATCCAACAGTATTATCATCGCAGTCAAGATGGTTGAACATTTCTGCTGAATCCCAGTCAGGGTTCATGTTTTAATTAAAGATCTACCTCATGCCAACAATAGATTTTAAGTTATGAAGAGTAATCCTAACCACTATCAATGAATCTGGTCTTTTATGTTAATTGTGTTTGCCAGAGTCTTTATATCAGCGGGCCCAGGGTTTGACCTAATCAAGGCTTAATCATTTGGAACACGTAAAGGTTTATTTCCATGCTGAAAAGAGAAGAAAAGAAACACAACGTTTTCGGCTGTGGAGCCTTCATCTGGTGTCACACCCAAAAAAGGCTCCACAGCCATTGTGTTTCATTTCTTCTCTTTTCAGCATGGAAAAAACCTTTACTTGTTCCTTTGCAGCCTTTACATGCTGACGCAGCTCCCTACTTGAACTGCTTAATCATTCGGTTTCATCTGGACAGTGTAAGGGGTGGTGCAGTGTTTAGCATTGCTGCCTAGAGGTCTGGATTCAAATCTCAGGGTGCTATCTGCGTAGAGTTTGTATGTTCTCCTCATGTACGATGGGTTTTCTTCCAGTGCTCCAGTTTCCTCCCACAGTACATGCTGGTACACATGCCCCTGTGTGCTTGTGTCTGTGTATACTCAATAATAGACTGGCATCCCATCCAAGTTGTGTCCTGCTTTGCTCCCATTGCTTGCCGTCATGATTGTAGCCCCTCCCCCTTAAGGGCGCTCCGGCTCTTTCACATTTGAGTTGATTTTGTGCACCTGCTCCTGGTTCCTGCCTCCCTAGTTAAGCCAGACGCTCACTCTGTTCCGGGCTCTACATTGGTTTCCAGTACCAGCTGTGTCCGGGACCTGAAGAGCCTGGTCCCGTTCCCCCTTTTTTCCCCCTGACCCTCCGCTGGAACCTGCTCCGGTTTTTAGCTCCGTTTGTCTTCGTCTTGGATGGACCACCCAGCTCTGGATATTTACCTCGTCAAGGATTTCCGTATGGACACTCTTTGGACTGTTTGCCTTGGACTCACCCCCCAGAACACCAGCACACCATGGACACGCCCCCTGTTTTCCTTCCAGCCCCCTTGCATGCTTTTTTCCTTGCGTTTTCCTCACTCTTCCTCGGATTGTGTTGTCTGCATAGGGTCCTGAAAGAACGCTTTCATTACACTTGCTGGGTTATGCTCCAGTTCCCCCGTGACCCTGTATTGAATAAACCAGTGGGAAGTGGATGGATCAAGAGTGTAAAGAAATGCAGTGGACAATTTTATAGTTCCCCATTTAATACGAATTAAAGTGGATTTTATTCTGTTTTGCTTTTCTGTGGCAAAGTTCTCCAAAGTTTAACATATCGTATATGAAGTTAAAGCTTGACTTCTTTGAAGCTCCGTTCACTGTCCCACTGCTGATAACTGAAATGAATTGCTGGGTCCAACTGCTTGTGATCTACCTGGCACGTTAGCAAATACCAGCCATAGTGCATAGTTTGACCAAAGTACAGCCTTCCTCTGCCATCAGCATCACATCCAGGAGTAATTAAGTGGGCAACTCCTTTCAGTAGTGTCTAAAATAGACGAACACAGAGTAAAAACATGGGCATGTAATTTAACAGAAGAGCAGTAAAATTGTGCTAAGTACCCTAAGTCCTGAGAAACAGGAATGTAACATTTCTCCCAAAACTTTTTCAGAATTTCCCAATGCCACCAAAATACTTTAAAATCCTTCATCATTCAAAACAAATTCAGATCGGTGGTCTTTGCTGTACTCTGCTTATCTATGAAATCACTGGAAAAGACATGTTTGTGGAAACCTCAAGTGTACCTCATGCTAATTGTCAATAATAATAATAATAATAATAATAATAATAATAATAATAATAATAATAAAATAATAACAACAATAATAATACACTTTCTCTGGGCACTCCACTCAAAGAGCTTTACAGGTAATGGGGGCTCCCTTCCGCTACCTCAGTGTGAAGCCCCACCTGGATGATGCAACAGCAGCCATAGTGCACCAGTACACTCACCACACACCAGCTATCAGTAGGGAGGAGAACAGAGTGATGAAGCCAAGTCATAGGCTACAGGCATTATTAGAAGGCCATGTTTGGTAACACCCCTACTGTTTTCAAGAAACACTCTGGGGTTTTTAATGACCACAGAGTCAGGACCTTGGTTTTACATCTCATCTGAAGAAATTAGCTATTTATACAGTATAGCATCGACATCACTATATGGAGAATTGGGACCCACACACATTGCAGGGTGAGCACCCCCTACTGGCCCCACTAATAACTCTTCCAGCAGCAACCTTTGTCTTCCCCAGGAGGTCTCCCATCAAGGTACTGGGCAGGCTCAGTGGGATGCCAGTTGTAGGTTGAAGGGTGATATAGCTGCTGGTCCTGTCTCAATACATCACAAGATGGTGTTGTGATTTGAGTGATGGAACCACAGTGCCACAGTGATGATTGGCTTAGTGAGTGGACAGATACGGATCAGAGAGGTCTGTCTACTCTCCCTTGTATAGTACAAGAGCTGATTCGCCCGACCATAACATCGAGGAAACAACTGACAATTTCCAAACTGCGGTGACAAATACAGGGAGAAGGAAAGTGGGTCAGGGCCTCAGGTGAAGAAAAGTGAAGATGAAAAACTATTGCAGCACAAACTGTAGCTTTTGAGTTCCATATAAGATTCACAGCATCAACACCCTAACTGAGCTACTTTAACTGTGTTGTTAAGAGACCTCCAAAAATATCAGAACAGATGCCCTCCTAGATCAGACTGGCAAGGCACTTCCATACTATGATTACAGTGCACTGGGTACTAGTATGCCATTTTCAGTCTGACTAAGCCTGCGTGCTAAATATCCCCGTTCCGTGAACATGCCTCCTCTACGTTATAAAGCACAAGTCCTTCAAAATCCAGAGTCCTCTTCATTCCGCCGCCTTACGCAGATCTTTCTATTAGAGTTGAGGCAAGTCAAACAACTATCCAGCCATGTTATTGAAGCCTATACCCTGGCATTACATTACTACATACTAGGAATCAAATAAGCTAGATAGTGTGCTCATCTCGTTTGTAGTCTTTCTGTTCTTAGGTCCACAATGAAGAGTAATTTACTCTGATATGCCTCCTAGAGTCATTGGACTTTAAAAGCAATGCAAATGGAGGAAGGGGGTTGTTAAAAAAAGTCATTATCCATGGTGAAATTAGTAACACCTAGCTCAAGTTAAAAACATTTTGCATAAAGAAAAAAAAAACTTTTTCAAACCTGTTGCAGACTCAACCAAGTTCACAGTATACGAGTCCCGGAAAATCTTGCAGTAGGATCTCAACGTGTCATGCGGGGTAAACAATACATATGAATGGTTTGATTTCAAAGGCATTTTGAGGAGAAACCTGGAAGTCCACATATCCAGAGCGTTTTCTCTGGTGTGCCTCTGTTCCACTGACAAACAGAAAGACAGCAGCTGTTGGGAACACATGTGAAACGTTAATACGCGTCAATTAACATAATCCAGTTAGAAACGAGAGTTAAACTGTTGCTATATATCATAGCAATTGACAGTATATGGGGAGAGTCATTATTATGTCTTGAACTGTTGACCGGTTACATGGAAACGGTTGTAGTTTTTCAAGTAAGTAAATTAGATTGTTTTAATTATGAGTTTTAATCGGTGGCGTGAGCATCTGTTTCATACTTTCGCTTTCCTAATGCGGACGACCTGCAGGCCTCTGTTTTACGTCTTTTTAGGGAAAAGAAAGGAAATGTGTCCATTGAAAGACTTGTAAAAGGGTCTCCCTCAGTTAAATTATTTACACAATAGCATCTCGTCTTTACAGTGTTGTGGTGATAAAAAATACAAAACGTTACATTGCATTAAAAAGGAAATTAGGGTGTCAGAATGGGTTTTTAAGCGACAGTAAATTTCAAGGCACTTCATTGCAATTTCATGGCTATATTTTTAATGTCTCTAATATAGGTCTACATAAAATAACTGATTCAAATAAAGTTAAACGTCAGATGTTCATATAATGGTGTGCATGTAATAGTTATCAGTAAGTATTATTTGGCTCTTCAAAAAATACCGAGAGATGTTTTGCTCACTATTTTACAAAGATAATTTTTCTGCAACGAAAAATCTTTGTAGTGTTTTCAAGCAGGAGCAACAATTTATGTGGAAATATTAGTAATAGATACAGTATGTGCAGGGATAGCCAGCTCCTCGTTGATGCGAGACTTTCTGTTATTCTGAAAATATAAAAGGACTTAAATATGGTTTAAGCAAGTTTAGCCAGTTGCGGGCAAACCCCATCAAGAAGCAGGTCATCTTTAAAGCTGATCATTGTAATACAATCCTGTCCTTGTGCTTTAATACAAATAACTTGCTTCTTGGCAGATATACCTTTTATGTTGTTTGCGAAGTTGAAGAACGTTCATGTTTTTTTTACATTGGCAATAAGACTCAGTAGTTCTAATCAGAATTCTAAGATTCGAGCAGACTTCCTGATATGTAATTGTAAGAGCAAACATTTCTTTACGAAAACGTTTCAACAAAGTCAACAAAGCAGCTACTGAAAATGGACGGATGGACTTTAAATGGCGTCCCTTTTTGTTTGCAAAAACCCTGAATTATTACTTTGAACTAGTGAATTGTATTTTATAAGGAAGCAAATACATTCCAATAAAGTGCACATTTAAGAATTTAGCTACGTTTTTTCCCCAAGCGGCAAAGAGTGAAATGACATTAGCACGGACATATTGGATTTCCCCCCTTACTTTCGCCACTATCCCCACCTACAGGCATCATGAAGAACTGCAGTGTGAGGGTAACGATTTCCGGTATCTTGGCATCGTGTAGAACTGCTCTTCCAGAACAAACCGGAACAAATATCAGTTTAATTTAATATCCTATGATGTAATTTCATTTCCACCGACTCTCTGTTGAAATATCTAATTACCTCTTCACTATTCCTATTGTCACTAGACCGATTGATCGATGTTATGTGAATTTTTTTTTATCAGGAACTGGGTCTTTTTACAGCGTCAAAACCGCAAAATTGAATATAACTGTTGAATTTAAAAGCGGCAAGTCTTTTTTCAACTATATGGCGAATCGAAACAGATTAGTAACTTTACGTTGGCAGCTAAGCTCGGGTGAGACAATGGTTTTTTGTTTCAGTTTAAAGGGTGAACTTTAAAACTCCATTCTTTCTCGGAAAACTTTGGAGATTATGGTGCAATTTAATCAACTGACCGATTATAGTCGGTCAGTAAAAGTAACAGCTATACCCATTGGACTAGTGTAAGTAATTTTGTTATTGACGTACATCAATTTGCAGTTTTATGTTGCAATACAATTAGTAGACTGAAGATCTGGCGAATTTGTCATTAACACCACTAGATGGCAATATTACACAGCAGTTCAATGCGAAATTGTGTAGGGTATATCATTCAGAAGTACAGTATCTTCAGTACCATTATCATCTTCCTCTTAGTAATTTTTTCAACACTCCTAGTGCGCATAATAGTATAATTCCATCTTCCAGTAATTATCTGTTAATAAAGAATCTGTAAATCGGTATTTTTATGGTTTTAATATCAAACGTTCAAAAAAAGATAGATCGAGGGCGTTCTTCAACGTATTCAGCTGACATGACGTGCCACGAGTCGAGTTGCTAGTGCAGTCTAATGAAGGGTTTGTGAAAGACTAGTAATGACCCAGAAACATGGTCTGGACTACACACTCCGTTTACCATTACTCTAAACACAGCACAGAATTCGCATAAAAACGTACTCATGAAACCCGTCTATTTGTCCTATATAATTCCTAATTTAGTTCAGTTACCTGTTTCCGGGTATTTTTTCCCCAAAACAGAATACCGGTTAGGAACGGCATCGTATGGTTTAAAGAGCAGGCGCACCATGTCAATTGGCTCTGGAGACGACAATTATTCACGAAATGACATAATACGCGAATTACGGAGTAAAGTCTGTGCTGCAATGCCCGACATAAATATCGGCGTCTAGTACGTCATTCCGGAACAGTGCCGTCCGTTCGTTTAGGCTGGCTTAACATTGTAAAAAGTACTATTGTTCTGAATCACATTTTCGCAAACGACTACGGTAGAAAACTGAATAGTAATGTTTCTTTCTGAGAAAAGAAAAAGCAGGCACTTAGGTCGGAAAGTTACAACCAAGGTTAATAACCTTAGGAGTTAGATTATCCTAAAGTCTGTCTTTAAAATGCTTCATTTTGAAGAATTAACGGAAAACATCGCCGCTAATTAAAGGTAATTGACCGTAATAACCGTGTACCAGTACAGAAAAGGGTCCTGATTTATCTAATTAGGAGATGCTTTTGAAACTCGGTAATTAGTGGAGTAATATATCCCCGCGAAAACATGTCACAGTTCTAATTACCTTTACCTTGCATGCTGTAATTAGGTTTGATTATTGCTCTATGGTACACACCTATAGCAAACGAACACTGAGAAATTAATTTGGCATATACCCTTCCCTCTCTGTTAGTGTACGTACTACAAGTGGGCTGGTCTGTAGATTTATATTATTTTCTTCAATATGTTCATTCCAAGGGAAGAAGCTCTATATCTCGGTTATTTGAGAGTGTTACTCAGTTGTAGTCTGGTAACGTGTGACTAATATGAATTCGCTTAAATCAGCGCGTTGCAATATTAAATCTTCTTACCGTCTCCTAAGACAATAACTACTGATTTAACGGAATAAGCAGAGTTTAATTCCACGATGAAAAGTATAAAGAAAGACATACATATTCTGTCGTTCGTCTGCAGTGTAAAGAAAAGCTCAATGGTCAAATGTTGGTATTCCTATACTTTTCAGCGGTAAATTAACCGTTGCTTGCTCCGTAGTAGATCAAATGTATTAATTCAATATTATAATGGTATAGTCGAAACGGTAGGTACATACAATTAGTAAAATGTAGTTACAGTAAATTATAACTATAGTTACTATTTACTTTAAAACCTCAGTAGTTAACAGTAGAAAACGCGAATAAACGGCACAAATGCTTCTTCGACATGTAGGCCAGAGATTTCCAACACCGAGCACTGCTTCAGCAGGTTTTTGCTCCAGCGGAGTTGTTAATCACAGGCTAATTTAGTTCAGTTTTCTATTTGTGTCATATCTGTAAACAGCTCTTACTAGATGATCAATAGGTGATGGACAGGCACAGGCGGGAATGAGATTGTACCAGAGACGTCTACCTATAGTGAGCCAGTTTCCTCCCGCAGTTCCAGCTGGTTATATTTCAGGCCTCACACCTGGACGAGGGCAGCTCTTAACTCAGAAATTGGTAGAGGGCTGATGGCAATTGCAAATCACATTTGACCGTTTCTTTTAACAGCTGAAAGCAATTTTATACATCGGAGCCAAATAGAAAACTGAAATCGATTAGGCTGTGATGAATAACTTAACTGTTGAGCAAAACCCACACCTGGACCAAAGTTGGGACCCATTGTGTTAAGCTACTGTACATACACTGACGACCCCGTGGACCACTCCCAGATATGTGCTTTCAGATCCCTGGAGGATATAAGGAAGAATGTTTATTACTTAATATGGAAGTATATTTCTGATTATGTATAGAATACGTGTTATTACAAAAGGACGAGACAAAAGGGTAGGACTAAATGTGAATTTGTGCCTAGAATGGTAGTATATTGTATAGCACGGTGGTTATTATTGCTGTCTACGACACTGGGTTCAGTTTTGGACCTGGGGTGCTATTTGTGTGTTTTCCACGTGTTCGCGTGCATTTCCATAATCCTTAGCCACAGAGCCACCGCTCCGCCCGCTTCCTCCAGGAGCGGATCGGTTTTCTACACACAATTTAACGACGTACTATTTTCGGGGAAAATTGTCCCTGGCGGGAGTCTGTGCGTGTCTGTGGTCGTCCCGTCCAGGTTGTAACCTGCCTCCCTTGCTTGCCGAGATACGCCCTGATGCTCCGCGACCCTGAATTGGATGAAGCGGTTAGAAATTGTATGGACGATAGTACAACGGCACAGACTTGAGTTGACTTTGTGAATTGAAGAGAACCAAATAATTGCATTATTCTATCAATACACTGACAGAAACGCAAAATCATCATCTCCGCAAAAAAACAGCGCAGAGCATATTAAAATGTCCCCAGCAGAGGTCGTTATAGGTCTTTTTAAGTTCCAAAAATCAAAGTAGCCGTTCTCTCACCCTGTTTAAACTCCTTGTCCTGTAGCTTAAAAATCCTTTTAGGCATCCATTTACCCGGATTTCAAAATCATCCATACTTACAAAACTTATTTTTCTGTAAAGCTCTTGTTAACGATTGAAAGATCAGCATTCCAGTCTGCCGTAGTAAAATACACATTTTCATATTTTTGTTAAAGCAATGATCCACATTATCTTAAGTGTCTTTCTATAATAAACGATATCTGTAAATCCCACAATTTCATTGACAAACACCTGCTCAAACGATGATTGTTTTATTCACCATCGACCTGAAATAAACCATTCCTCCAATGAAACCTTGCTTTTTTGTTTTTTCTTTATGTTTTTAAACATGATCATTTGGTGCGATAGATTCTTCGACCAGACGTCACGTCATAAATGACTATTCCGTTACCTTATGGAGAATTTTGTTTCTTGTTTGCTGTCTTAGTTATGTCTTTGAAAAGAACTTAGCGGCATGATTATGATTCTGCAGCTATGTTTAAACGTCTTCTGCACATTGGAGGAGAACGACATTAGAGATTTATCCTTCAAAGTATGCAAAAACATCATCATTTAAATGTTTATACACGTTTATATAAACGTGAGTAATGTTTTTGTTACTGTGTAAGAATGACACGTTCTGTGTTATAGTCCAAGCCTTTGGATTTTAATTAAGGATTTTAATTGTTTGGCAACAATTTATACAGCAACAATAATAATGCTTTTTCAAAGTTCGTAAGCATGTTTTTCATAATCGCACGTAATATCATCTTCCCTCTGGCACGGGACCATTTGTCTTTTTAGTTCAAGAAACGAACGCTTTAAACAAAAAAGTAAAATGAAAAAATTCCTCCCTCCATCCATCTCGCAAGCTGGTTGAAGCAGAATGACCTCATCGTCTTCTAGCAACAGTACTAACTGCGCTGTGGGCGGCTGAGGCTGAACGGACAACTTACGTACAGGGACATCAGGCAATCTCTCTCCTCCAAAGAAGTGGAGTCTTAGAATCACTTTTTATTGCATTAGTCTCATGCAATAGTATCTACACACTGTGTGTTTGCATGGGAGAGTGAGCAGCAAAGAGCATTCTTAAGATACTCCAGTTACTGCCAAATTTAACGACATCAAGGCTACGTTCTCCAAAGCACAAGGTTTGGAATAGTTTCAGTGAAACCGTTTTTGGAGTTCGGTGTTTTAAACTCCATCGAATTTATCATCCACGTTCAGTCTGTGCAGGGCAATTGCGATTTCTCAGAAATAACCACTAGCTATTGCAATGTTAGAATACGTACTTATTCTTAACTCTGAATAAAAACGACCTCTTTCAGTAGAAGGAGTTCTAAATAAAGAATTTTGCGAATCTTGCGAGGTAGCAAGGTTCTAAAGACAGGGCTCGTAATAATCTTTATTTTACACGGCGCCTATCTTTTCAATCATTGGCTGGTCTCGTATATGAGATATACCGGTTTTTAATACAAACAGTATTGAAACTGTACCTCAAAAATAAGGCGGGAAACATTGTTCTTAAAATACTATTTTTTTACATTGAAGATTGATTTATATTATCTTCAGTTTCCCAGGTTAATTGCCTAGCCACTTATTTTAAATAAAATAAATGCTGTTTTCTGTTGCTGTTTCAGAATGATATTCTCTGGCTTGTTGGAAGTATCTGAAACTACAGAATTCTAAACAGTAGTCCAGTACTAATGAAAGCACGTGTCCACCTCTTGTTCATTACCCAGAGATAATTGTGTACAGTATGTACTTACCTGTCGTTTTTGTTACATATATGGAGTACAATTAAATATCTGTCTTGGTTTGTTTAAATATCGAAAAGCCAATTACTTTTTTTAAAATCATGATATACTCTAAATATCGTATAGGAAAGACTGGATCTGTGTCATTATGCCATTTGTATTAAGTACCCGATATACCGTTAAACATAAACTTGTTCCATAATCGTTACTTATTGCGAGCTTATGTAGAGGTTTTATCATCTGTTAATTACACCATAGGAACTATGCACAAGCTACATTAAAAATTAATTTAATTTTAAATGCTGTGACGTTTTTGCGTAATACGCTCTGTTGTACAGTAAATACGAAAAACAACTACAATTTAAATATTCTTTTAAAAGTTATACCAGTGTCTTCTAATACAATTAAGACCACTAAAATAACGAAATATTGACCGGTATTCATAAACATTTTGTTCTTACCGATACTATTACAAAATGTATAAAGATTATAATGAAAAGTAAGATGCTCTAGAGTATAACAGTATGATTCGACTCATGAATGACGTGTTAAGTAATTTTTCACCTTTACTGCTTACAGTATGTGGACGTCTTAGGCCTTCGGAAAAAAAAAACCCGAAGGTAACAAGGAATTGCATAATAGCATTTAATGAATGTAAGCCATTAAGACAATATTTTAATTACTCTTAATTGTGTGATGAGTGTTTGCGCAAGCAAGAAATAAGATTCATTGGTATAGTTAGAATTTGGCGACTGACAAGCGCAATGCAAATTTATGTGCATATGTTTCGGGAATTTCGGATGCTTAGGCCCTTTGCGTTTTCAGGCATTAAATAAAGACTCTCCTTCTCATCTGCACCATTTCTCTTCAAAGTGAAAAAGAGCCAATGATGTACCGGCCATTTTATGTTAAATTAGTTATGCTTTTCTCTGCTTAAGCTTATTTTGTGGAAAGTTACATTTCTTCACAATACTCTCCTAGTCATGAAAATTGTTTCGTTAGCAAAAATCACATACCGTATTTCAGTGTTGACCAGTATTAGGTTTATAGCAACTAAATATAGCGCATGCAAAATGTCCAGCAGTAATAAAGCAGATACCTTTATTTCCTTTTAAGCAGCCCTAGATGTTTTATACTTTTTGATGAATGTGGTAGTAGTCGTAGCGGAATCACTGGTAGTTCGACACGAGTGCTGCTCTTGGTTATTTTCTGTGTAGATTTATTTTACTAGAAAAAAACGCGAAACACTGTCGCCATGGGTTTCACATTTTATATTACTGCAAAACTTTACAGGATTTCATGTTTTTGTAATCATTCTTCTGTATCCCGTGTGTAGCCGAAGCATTGCTATTATTAATCACCCGAAAACAATTGAAGCCCCTTCTGTCTGTATTTTGAGATGCTTGGTAATCTAGCACGAATAACATTTAACATAGACGACCGAGGGTATCAGTTGACCTTAAAGATAACTAGTTACACTGGAGAATTTCAGTCTAGTCATCAGTAGCGGTGTCATCGGTCCTCCTTAACTCCAACCCAGCCCCCTCCTTTGTGAGAAAAGAATTCAGCACAAAGGTATTGATAATAATCTTTCCTGGAAGAAAATGTTCAGTGTAATTTGACAAAACTAACTGGATAATAAAACTGTCATTCAGGTAACCCTGACATATAACTTGCATCGTATTAAATGTTATATAAAGTTTATATATATTTATAGTATAACATTCAATTAATTATTCGGAATGAAAATGGTGCAGTATTTTCTATACAAAGTTATTTTTTTTGTTTTATAGAATATTTTCTTTAAAGGTCCTCCAGAAGTTATCACGAATCTTTTTCTTTAATGGCAGAGTCTGAATTTGCTGAATTTGCTCGCACACAATGTAGTTCCAGCTGTCAGTGCTTTGAAATGATTACATATAAATGCCTATGTTATATAATGTTTGCCAAGATCTATATTTACACACCATGTTGACTATGTGAGTTTAGAGTTTAGGTTAAAGCATTTTAAACTCCCTTTTATGTACCAATGTATTCCCCTTCCTATATACACCCAAAAAGTGTTGAAAACGGCACAGCAACAGGAACAATAATCTATTGAGTTAAATCAACACTGTAATGTATATTTTTCCTAAACGTAGATCTTCCATGCCTCAAGAAATCGTTCAAGTCCTAGAAAAATAAAAATGGTTAGTGTTCGCTGATTTCAACCCAAAACTGTTATACTTATCTCAATAGGTTTATGAGTTTAGGTATCGCGTTTGCTCTGTACTGTTCTCTGTGTTCTTTTCTAGCAATTCTAAATAATCCAGTATTTTATAAACACCCATACACAGTATATGTGTTCATCCTCAAATGTGTATCTAATTTAATTAGTATTGATTTTAACACCTGCAAAAGGAGAAAAGTTACACAGAAGTGTTGGAACTTGTATATCTCGCTTTAAATTTCCATTTTCAGCTTCCTCGAGCAGGTGACTGATGTACTGTATATCCTCTCTGGGGTTCCTTGATTGAACTAGTAAAAGTCGTGCTCCATAAGCTTCAGGGATTGCTCCATAGAATAAAAATTACCCCTCCCTGAACTGAGAACCTGACAACCAATTAACTTATCAATAAATTAGTAAAACCGGGCGAAAACAAAATGCAGGATAATTCGATTTTGCGCTTTTCAACAAAATAATAAACTCTCTTAAACAATGACTGCATTAAAGTAAACCTGTTTAAAACGATTCCGCAGGTCGCACATCAGGTGAAGTTTAATACCATTTGGCTACGTTGTGGTTAACTATATCAAAACATCGTTGAAACAACCTCCAATTTATGACGGTAATTCTGATTTTCTTTATACTGGAATACCTGATGCGTAATTGAAATTGATCATGTACTGGATCGTTGCTCTCTTTCCATAAATCATGTTGTATCCTATGATTTAACGTCAAAATTAACAGGTTTCGAAACATCTCAGATTCCAACAGAAACAAATGTTGCTGTTCATTTTCAATGCACAGACAAGACCCGAAAGATTTAAAGAAAGCCGCGCAGCTGTCTTTATTTTTTTCCCGCTTCGTGTGCTCGCGGCCAGGCTCACCTCTCCCGGAGCACTGAAGTGCTATCACCGCCGGAGGGTTTTACTTCGCTGATGTTAACTCTCATACCGAAACCTTCGTTCTCCTGAGCGGGTTTCTTGGCCGGTGAATGAGGACTTCTGAATTGAAGCAAAGTGATCCTTATGTCCTAATATCAAACATAGTCACAATACGGTCAATCATTTACGCAACCACTTTACCAGGAGATATTTAGGGTTTTTTTTTCCTCCACAGTCGCAAGTGCACTTTTGCATTTCTAAGTACGATCAAGCATAATGCAAACACGGTTTACAAGTGCAATCACTGGATGGCTCTCAGATCCATTAAAAGTCAGGGGTTCAACCGAAGCTTTTGAAATTGTTTCCAGTATTAAGTGGTTTCCCTAAACTCTTAAGTCATTACTTGTTTTTATTTATATATATAGTGTTTGTGTACTTGTATGCAGATTGATACAACAGATAGTTTGATAGATTGATACGAGAATACCTAACCAAAAGTCTTGGGCTATGAATCTGGGTTCTGGAGATAGCGGAAATAATAGTGCTGTATACAGATACATTAAAGCGAATTTTATTCTTAAACCGAGAAATTGGTGAGAGAGGACACCTTTTCTCTATCGATGTCTTCCTCGCCTAACACACTGCAGGTTTTGGATGTTCTTGACAATGCAATTCACACGTGTTCGGATCTGTGCTGAATGCACGAGCTGCGTTTTAAAAGAACGCCATTTGCACAAACTTTCACTTACCACAAACTAAAGTTTACAAAGGATCGGCAACGGAGCATTTAGGCAGCCCGTATCATTTAACATTACAGAAAACACAACCACATTTCTGACAAGGGGAAAACTTAAAGGTGTTTACCTTGTGATCAGCACGTAAGCTAATTATGCCGGGGAGCGACGTGGATAGGGCTTCTTTGTATTGTTGCCCTGGCTGCTTACGCCCCGCCTCTGGTGGCAGCCTTAAACCTGGCGCCTAGCTAAAACAAACGAAAGAAAGCCCCGAGCCTCCACTCAATCCAATTAAGGCGGACTTCAGCCACTCTCTTACGTGTTCATCCAACAAGATCGACGCTGAGACAGCAGTAACAGAGCTTTGTCAAAAAAAAAGATTGCCTTGCCTTCTAATTTTTCCCCCTCCAGCCACAGAACAATGTCGATGAGTCCCAAGCATACGACTCCTTTCTCTGTTTCCGATATCTTGAGTCCCCTTGAGGAGAGCTACAAGAAAGTAAGTATGGAGGGCAACAATTTAGGGGCTCCCCTGACAGCTTACCGGCAGCCTCAGGTCTCTCAGGCGGCTATGCAGCAACACCACATGGGGCACAACGGGACTGTGCCCGCTACCTACCACATGGCTGCCGCGGGGGTGCCCCAGCTTTCTCACACTGCCATGGGGGGCTACTGCAACGGCAACTTGGGCAACATGAGCGAGCTTCCGCCTTACCAGGAGACCATGAGAAACAGCACCTCGGCCACCGGGTGGTACGGAGCCAATCCGGATCCGCGCTTTTCTACAAGTAAGTGGAACTCGAGTCTGACTAATTAATATGGGCAGATGATGGAGAGCACCCAGCGCACACCCGGTCAAACTTTCGGGAAGGAACCGCTAATAGTATAAAGAAAACTATTTCAACTCATAATAACATCAAAATGATAAACTCGTTGTATCTGTGGAATGGCAAAACCGAAAAAATTGACCTAAATAAAATAGATGGAATTGTGGGTTTCTCTCAGGGAGGTTTGAATGTGACCATTTTGCGCTGTTTACATAGATTTGGTTTTCAAAATGAATCTCAGGAATAAGCACTGAACGATTTGTTATCAGTCATATAACGACTGAATCAGTGTTACTCTTAGGAATTTCAATATTTTATAGTTTGTGAGTCTTTTCGACAAATGGAAATTACATCGAGGTACTTAAATTAACAGAGCTGTCACTGATGTACTTCAGTGTTCTTTGTTATTGCATGTTCTTTCCGTCGTCTTTCTTGCTTTCATCCCTCAGATTTTTGCTGGAGTTTTTTCCCCTGTATACTAAGGCCTATTGCAGCGTTGAATCACAATATAAAATAACTTATACACTGTTTTTCCATTTTAGTTTAATTGTCAGCCAGTAATATGTAGGACGCTTATATGTAACACATAAACAGTGTCAACTCTGCTTAATTTGATTTGAATGATTAGTTTTTTTCACATTTGTATTATGATAATTGTATTATATCCGATTTTCCAAGTATTCCTTCCGTACAAGATTTTGTATTGCCCACAGCGAAAAAGCGGCTGCAATAACCCTACTGACAAATTCCGTTTTTACTTATCATAACCAACCTCTTTGTATGTGAATGTTTTTTTTTATTATTATCATGCACAATGGACTTTCTGTAAAGTACAGCAAAGGAGAAAGCATAACATTTTTTTCTAATTTTTCAAACACAAAATATAAACAGTGCAGACGCAGAAGGGGTGACTGAAACAATTTATTTGTGTGGTCTAGTTTGTTTTTAATTATGGAAACCAACGTTACCGTAGTGGTTGCGAACTTTTATTCTCAAAAACGTTTCTGAACTGTGAGGCGTCTTGGGAGAAAGGCATGGCGTTTTTTTTTCTGTTTTCTTATTTGCTAACGCCTTTCTCTTCTCTCCAGTTTCTCGCTTCATGGGGTCATCTTCCGGAATGAACATGAGTGGCATGGGCAGCCTGGGTTCTTTGGCAGACGTCGGCAAGAGCATGGGCCCACTGCAGAGCACTCCGAGGAGAAAGCGGAGGGTGCTGTTTTCTCAAGCCCAGGTTTACGAGCTAGAGAGACGGTTCAAGCAACAGAAATACCTCTCGGCCCCAGAAAGAGAACACTTGGCCAGCATGATCCACCTCACGCCGACTCAGGTCAAAATCTGGTTCCAGAATCACCGGTACAAGATGAAACGACAAGCCAAAGATAAGGTGAGCCAACAACAGATGCAACAAGACTCCAGCTCGTGCCAGCAGCAGCAGCAGTCTCCCAGAAGAGTAGCTGTGCCAGTGTTAGTCAAGGACGGCAAGCCCTGCCAGGGAGGCACAAATACGCCGACCACTGCCATCCAGAGTCATCATCAGCAAGGGAGTAACGTTATGACGGTTTCCACCAGCACCACGGCGATGGGACAGCATCAGAGCCAACAAGCAGGCAGCGCCGGCCACTCTCCAGATTTAGTTCAACATTCCGCCAGCCCCTCGTCTCTTCAGAGCCAGGTGTCCGGTTTGTCTCACCTAAACTCTGCTAGTTCTGAATATGGCACCGCTATGCCTTGCTCCGCTCTGTTGTACGGCAGGACCTGGTGACATAACCCCGCCGCAGACTGTTGTGTAAACTCGGACAGCCATTGCTGCAGTTCCAAAGTCTTTTAAAAAAGAGTAAATCCTCTTTACTTTCAGTTGGATTTGCAGACGACTAACTGGGTCAAAAAAGGGGGTAACGAGTCAATCAGCAAACTAGAAAGTCCCGTGGAGCTGGGAAGTATTCACATCGCGTTGAATTGGGAAAAGTAATCCCATATTCTTTTATACCAGTTTTAACTATTAGAGCCAACGTGGCCGAGGAAGATGTCATTTAAATACAATTTTGTGTTGGGGAAATAACGAGCGAGTCCATTCCTAAATCAGACGCGTCCTTTGTGTGGGCTATCAAAGACTTTTATAGGGGTAATATAACATGGCTCCGATTTCTAATAGATTTTAATGTAAAACGTAGCTGTATATTTCTGTAAAAGGTTTGGATTGGATACATAGTTTTTAGTAAACTGTATATTATGTTGTATAAAGTTTTTATCGCCATTGGAAGGTTGCTTGTATTATATTTGAGTTTAACTGTTATTTGACCGCGTACGTTTTATTTTCTTGTAACTTATATAGATATTTGGCATAAATATAGTCATACAAACCTATTAATAAATTATGAAAATAAAATTCATATTCCTTTATTGAACTTGAGCGTAAAATGGATGTCATTAATGCCCGTTTTCGTACAAGAGCACCAGGGAAAAGATACCGCATCAATACACTATTATTAAATGCAATTTATTGGCTGTTCATTCAAATAAAAATCCTGGACAAACATAATCATTTATTTTGACAGCACAGGTGACAAAAATCGAATAATAACTGGCAAGCTGAAATACAAAAATTGCTGCCTTTACCATTGAAAGCTAAAAAATTTTGCGTAGCTGTGGGTTATTGGTGGACTTCTGGAATAAAATTACTGGCCTTTGGTCTGATAGGACTTAAAAACGCATTTGCCAAAGGTGTGTTCGCGTGTGGGAAAACTAAATATTTGAAAGGGCCCAATGCGGCCGTGGAATGAATTTAATAAATAGTGCAATAGTCCCCCTGTAGTACACGTGCAAAAAGAAAAAAAAGTGTATACTCATGTTAGTTAAACAGAGCTAGACGTAGGTTTACTATCACAGCTTGCCGTCTAGGGCTGTTCAAAGTCCACAAACAGTAGTGATTATGGATCAGGCTGTAGGGCTCGTCACGAATTCAGATATTATTAATATGTTGATGTTATGATGAGGATTCGAGTAAATGACAATGGGAATGTCTCTCTTGCGAATGCAGCGTTTTAGTTGCTCTTTTGTTCGATTCTGTGAAAGGTTATCGTTAGCTCGAAAAAAATTCGGTCCGCCGGTGCCAGCTCGTGTAACGAACTCTTTGGCTATTCCTACGTATTATTTATATATATATCCGACGTTTAGGTTTTTTTTCTCCATCTGGATTATGTATTCTTGATCTGAATTGTTTCTCGATGCAAATTGGTGGCGACGTTAGAGATCAAGTACCAGGTTTTACTTTTATTTCGTGTTTTCGCATCTGCAGTAAAGTGAATCATTCACTCATTACTGTCATTAAAACAATCATTAATTATTTTTCAGAACGACTCGGAACGCCGTGTTTTACCCGCGAAACATTCCTACAGGTTGGCCGTTTTTCTTTGCGAGTACAAACCACCTCTACAGTATAATAATATTAATAGGTTATTGTGTACACAGTGTCTTATCTTTGTAGTTTTTAGATTAGGTTAGGTAAACTCCTCTCTCGACTTTTTCGTGGTGGCGGCATCTCTTTAAGTGTGCGTACCTGCGAATCAGTTAAGGTGAGTTCACCGCTCTTTGGTGCAGAAGAGATCAAATAAACACTATTCAAAAGGCATTTACATATCAATCAAATCCCTGTCCAAACAGCCGTATAGCCCTTAAACAACCTCATAAACTATTTTATGTGCGCTATCGGTTGTCTCTTGTTGGCGGAAATGTGGAAGGGTAAAACACTCAATATATTAAGAAACTGAAAGAAGTCTAAATCTCAACACGCAGGTTGAGAATATTGTAAAAATAATTGCACATTAATTCGGTCTCTAATCCACAGAGGCATAAGTATAATCTTTAAATCGGCTCAACGATTCTGGGCAGTCAGTTTTGTGTGCGCGTTTTTAAAGAATTGATTAAAAGCAACCAAAAATAACTAAGCACATATAAACCACAAAACACGGATAAGGAGAAGGAAAAACCCTCTAACGACTTACAGAATCTGAAGTTTAATGGGCTGCCTGAAACGAATTTCTGAAGAAGCCGTCAGTGATATTTTGATCGTGAGGTTGAACTGTTTCTATGTGGTCAAGCCCTGACGCTTAGAGAGTGAGAGTATTGCTTTCAGAAAAAAATGTAATAAAAATGCATTTTAATTACAGGTTTGCAGTGGAACAATATTTAAATGTGCTTGTAACTATTTCAAACAGTATACGCGCGTTTAACGAGCTATAATTGATAGGTGTGAATTATTTATGTATTTAATTCATTAGTAAAATTGTACAGCATGGATTTTGTGTACGTCATTTATTTGTGTTTTAATTATGACGTTTTCACTCTTCCACTGCCAAGAAAGATTTAAACACTGGAAATTAACAATAATACAAACTTTTTTTTATTTGTTAATAATCTTCATGGTTTTAATCATAATCAAAAAGTATTTCTTAAATTTAAAGGTAGAGGCGACCTCTTCGTTATAGTGTACTAACAATTCCTAATTTAATATGAGCAGTTCGTATTTGTGGTCTTGATGTAGAGAAAAAAAGCTCAGCTAATCGGAATTATTAACTGGATGAATCGCCCTTGAAAATCGTTTAAACGGAGGCAGCAGCGATGCATTATTTAGAAAGTGTCTAGGGTCTTGAGCTCTCTAATGGTGTTAAAGTATCATTTACTTACTGTGTGGCGTAATTCTGCGAAGCTTAATTGATGCGAGAATGGTTCGAGCTACTTGAGAAACTAAATCGCACATTTAAAATTAAGTGTGAAAGAGATTATTAATGTTATGATTTGGGTTTCACGCTGATATTTGCTTGACACAACTACGTAGTTACTAGTGCGGCAGCTCAGTTCTTACAAGTCCGCGGAATTAACTGCTCAACTCTATGTAAGACGAGAAACGAATTCCATAAATTCTGTCGTTTATGTTGAGCGCCTGATTTATCAGCTAGAAACTCTGCATATTTAGTAGAAATTTATCGATATCTACCTAAAGAAAATACAGTAGCTCATGATTTTTAGATTGTGATTTTATTGAGGTTTTTTTTGCACCTTCCAGAAGAAGGCAATACGTGTTTAAGAAATGAAACCTTAGGAAAGGTTCAAACTGATGCCGGTGTGCACTATTGATCACGGAAGTTAACCATAACTCATAACACGGTTTTTAATGTATCAACCGAAGGTCCTTTTAGGATTAACTGTCAGAAAATAATTATGATTTTACACACAAGTACATAACACTGTTTAGAAAATCTTTATCACAAGTTATTTTATGAACATACACCATTTTAATTGTGAAACGTGCATCTACTTTTAGGCTGTATTTTAATAAATAATCATCTGTTTTGAAACAGGGAGCATCATCTACGGTTCGCATATGAAAATTCTGTTCCAGCAGTAGACCTGGAGAACAATAAGGCAGCTGTCAGGCAATATTTGAAACACAATGTATTTCCTTAAACGTAATATTTAGCCTTTCGTTTTACAAAAACATATTTTAAAATACTGCCACATATATCATGTCATAAGTCCGAGCAAAGTAAAACTATTGAAATACCCGATTAGGTAATGTTAGACAAGAATCAAAAGTGTTCATGAAGATTAAGGTTCATTTCCGTTGTTATTGACCTAAGTGTTTTCTTTCTGTATCAATTTCAATTGGCTCACATTATTCGCAGCCCTTTCCGGATTTATCAAAAGTGTATGTGTTTATATATATATATAGATGCAAATTGCATACCAAATTATCATTGTTCTTATTACAGGCCAGACCAAAGAACATTTTAAGAACATTTCAATAGATGTTTAGTTTTGGAAGAGAGCAGGATAGGATTGGCATGACGTTATCATTGGTACAGAAATAGTCAATAAAACGTCTTGTAAATTCTTTCCTATAGAATTGAAAATCAAGATGTTTGAAATAGTTACTTGAGATACAAATGAGGACGCTGAATTATATGTGGTCCTTAGTCCTCTGTCGAAAAACTAATTTTGCCAGAATGTCCAACAGAATGCAGGTAATTATTTAATCCCACGGAGCCTGTCGGTGTTATTTCCAGTCACATATGTCCTTTGATATTAAAGTTCAAACTACATTAAAGAAACCTGAAGAAGATTAATCATTAAAGATGACTGTTCATGGATAATGTCGTTACTATGCGCTGCATTGTACAACAGTGGTAATTAAGATGTAAAACTAATTAATATTTTCTAAATATTTTATCTCCACATTAATTGCTCTCTTTTTGTTTAAAATGTCCAATACATTATAACTAAAGGCTTGCTATGTATTTACGAGTGCGATACGCCATGTTTATATATACTGTATAACATTAATGTATATTAAATACCAAGTAATGGTGACAGAGGCACGTCATGGCTTTGGATGTTAGTAGATTTCTTTTTTTTTTATTCTGTCAATGGCGAGACATAAACGACGATAAAAGAGATGGGGCACTAATTACTTTTTCATTAATTTATCTTTTGTGTCACCGTGGTATCGTGCGATCGGTTGGCGTTTTCTTCGGTATGATTACCTAGCAAACAATGTAAATTACGAAAGTCCCAAATCGGAAAGTGGCTCCAGTGAACTGGACTTGGTCACGTCAGAGACTCCGGTCCTTTTTCAGTGACTCCATGGCAGCCTTCCATTGGGATTGAGGGCACACAAGTAGACTCCCGTTTCCATTCCCACCATTATGTTTCTGCGGGCTCTGGAGTTGCACTGCTTTCCGTGTTTACCTAAAGTCTCATATATCCAGATACATACATACCTTGATCTTGAATTAAAAACATGTGTCCGTTGAAGTAACCTTCACAGCCTTTATACGACGATTAAAATGTGGCGATTAGCTGCATCTGAAGTCCTACTCCTTATTCGTTGCTTTCCTCCGGTATATAACCTACAGTGAAGTGCTGTGAATTTAATAAGGGCCCTGATTATAATGGCTGTGTCTTAGGGTTAAGAGTTGTTCAATCAGTATTACCTTTGTCAAATTATTCTTTAAAAAGCACATTGCCATTGCGTCGTTTGTTTCAGTATTGAAAAAGAATATACATACGTGTATTTGCGTGTGTATACATGGGTCTGTAAGGTATATATAGTATGTATAACATGATTATGATATAGAGCTAATTACAAGTTCAGAATTCACGTGTTCCTCCATTTTGACGTCTTATTAAAATCCTGCTTTAAGCAGACGTCTGGTTGTATTAGCCAGTCATTTATTTTTTTGATTTTGCGATTGTCTTGCTTTTGGTGAGGTGGAGTTACAGACTATTTGAAAATGACTAAAACTTCGGGGACTGTAAGGACTGGTAAATCTGGCAATTAAGCGAAGCGTTAACATTGTTTCCCAATATGGAGGGATCTTCAGAAATACGAAGTGTGGAATTTTCAAAATTCCAAGCGTTCCGGGTTACATTAAAAATAGCCTATGCATAGCGGTTATTAAACACACATAAAATCAATAAAAAGGTTATTTGGAGAACATCAAAATTAAATTAATAATTACATCTCCTTCCCATTACCTCAAGCAGGGTAGTGCTACTCTCATACGCTTCTCCGATATTTTAATGCAGCAGACTCCTTTAGGACTCTTGGAGAATATACTTCTGTAAACTTAAAGGAGTTCACAAAAGGTACGTTTTCACATATGCACAACTGTATTTTTGAAAAAGCATCAAATGACATTTCTCGGTAGTATATTTGAGCCCAAAAAGGTCGATTTGTATACCTTGTTTTGCACGTTTTTTTAAGTATTCAAAATGATGTCGAAAGAACACTTTGTTGGAATAGAACTGCACAAATTGTGTTAAACTGAGAAGGCAACAAGTAGTTTTAGGCAACGTTCACAGTAACGCAACCGTGTTGTGTTTTTACGTTTAAACACAAATTGCTGTTGTTTTATTTTTATTTTTTCATTTCTTTCATAGCGTATTCATTTTTATGGAAACTTAAAGGCTGAAATGCTTTCTCGTGTATCCTTTCGAAATCTGTAAACCGCATTCCCTTCAAAAATGTGTCTCAAACTTCTGGAATTGCAGCAAACTGTTTCAGGGAACTGTTTTTATTATATAACAAGAATAAAAAAAATAAAAGCGGTCTGAAGCTTCTTTTAAGTTCTGCAAGACAGTAAAAGCTTATATAAAACAACATCTATCTATGCAGGTTTATATTTTAGGAAACTGGAAGTTTTATTTGCTTTATATCCGTTTTTTAACAAATAGCAATTTAAGCATTTGACTACCGAGGACGACCCCATGACCCAGAATACCGAGTTAGTGTGTCTACCTGCAGTGACCACTTTCAGAAACGTAAAGCAGCGAGATTTTCACCTTCGAGAACGGGGTGTGGATTTCACTCACTAGCGATAAAGTTCGTGTTATTACTATTGCCGAAGCCTTTGCAAAAGACTGGATCGCACCACAAACAGCTCTGCTGAGGTATGATACAAGTGGAATAAGACGCAGCTATGCTCAAGATGACGTATGAAGAGGAGGGAATTCAACTGTAATTGAAACGCTACAGAATTGGTAAAAATTAAGCTCTCGGCAAGAACAGCCTCTTTATTCTTTTCACTTTACTTAACACATTGTTCGAGCATATGATTCTATATTTCGCTATCTGAGTAAATAATTCGCCAAATAAAATCAAATTTACGGAATGTATCCATAAAATCCTTTTCAGCATTTCGAAGAACTAAATACAATGTTGTACTGAAGGCGTTTTCTTGAGCTTATATTTTAATTTCTGAATTTGGTAGGTCAAAAAATTGTTTACAGGCTCGAAATATAATTTCATTACAAACCTGTGACGGGTTTGTAATGAATTAACAGGTTGGAAAAGAAGACGAAGCACAGACAACATAAACCTTCAACCTTTCAAACGAAGTCGAAAATATTTAGTAAAGACTTTGCGTCACGATTTTGATCAGGATATCAGGATTAAAAAAAACACGCATTTAGATTTACATTCCTGTGTTTGTGGAGCACAGGTCTTGCAATGTATTGGGTTATACAATGTCAGTATCAAAATACGATGCTACAGACGAGGTGCTCCAAATCTTCTTTATGGTCGGATACACGGTATAGATCAAAAGACATAGTTTTTAGAGTTTTTCTTCTAATTCAAGCTATGTTTATCTATGAAAGACCCCAAAATAGATTGGCAAAGTATATTGACAACTTGAAGTCCCTTAGCGATATTCAAAATAAATAAAAGGGCGCCCTAATGATGGCTAAAATAATAGCCGAAAGTGTTTTATTTTCATTCCAGTAACCTAATGTTTTTAAATGAAGCTTCATTTTAGTTAACTGTTTTTCATGTTTTAAATACGTGTTAAATATGTGTTAAATACGACATCATAAACTCAATCTAAACAGAGCAACAGACAATACGCGTTAATTCAAAGAATATTCAGAATTAATCAAATCCATTAATGAAATATCTTACTCTTGACAAACAAGGATGTTAACCACATTAGGAAGACAAATGACTGATAAAGTTAATAACTCAAAACGACTTCGATGCTTTGTGCTCGTAAGACTTCTGTTTTGACTTGCTGGCCATGAAGTTCAAATTAATATCTGCACAATATATTTTATTTTAATATATCATCATATTTTCACGTTAAATGTAAATATTTTTAAATAATTGAATTCGTCGACCAAGTACTTCAGCAATGTTAAAAATTTTAAGGAATACAATGGGAATAGGGAGAAAACATCCATCTATTTCCGTTGTTTATGCATCATAATAAGCGGTGTTAAATACAAATTCAGTCCTTTATCACAATCAAGAGTTCAATTAGAGTAACCAGTCAACTTACGTTCTATTATTTTAGGGCTTTAATAATTGTCGACGACAAAAATAAGAATTTTTTGAAAATATAAACCTTTTTGCTAACAGATTTCTCAGCAGAAGCAATGTGTTCCTACAGTAATTTTTTTTAACAAAGTAAAGTGATGCATAGTATGGGTGACCTTGGGCTGATTAAGTTTGCAAATATATGTTAAATTCCACTTTTAATCACGAAGCAAAGTGAAACACATAGACCAGCGGTTTAAAAAAGGAGAAGCATGCAGGATAAATTATTTATTTGCATAGTTTCAGCAGGACACTTAAGAAGGCATTTTAATGAAGTAGTTCTTACTCATTTGACATGCTTGGGGAATTTGTAAGGACCATTTATCTTAACCGAATACAATAACAATTCCTTACTCTTACGTTTAGTGCATGGATGTTGTACTTAACAAGCCATAACTACTAAAGCCTTATCAGTGTAGATTTGTTTTTCGAAAGAAATGCATTCCTAAATAAAATCTGAAATAATTATGGCATGATCCTTCAAACGTTTAAGCGCCAACAAACGTGTCCTTACATTTCAGTGACCGAGATATGTCGAGTGCTCCCTCTGTCAATGAGTTTGCGCCTTGAAGAACGCAGTCTTTAGCCTACACCCCCTGCATCCTCTACAGCTGCGGATGGAACAGGGCGGACATGCTCCGCCACTGCAGGTTAAAACAGGCCTAGTTTTTCGTTATTCTCCTTGGAAAGCTTCGACATTTACCTTTAAACTTAGTACAGATTCAGTCATTTTCTAATGTAGTCTAACATACACCGGCGACTGAGAACTGATTTTATTTCTATTAGGTTTTAGCTCGGTTTTTGTTCTCGACTCCACTGAATGACCGCAGATTACATTTGCATCTCTTAGGCTCCCTGTGTGGTCTTTGTGAGAAGCTTGTAACTGTTGAAAATGACTTGTTGGAAGCGTGTGTGCTCTCATCTCTCTCCTTTGACAGAAACATTGTAAAACTCAGACTGATTCTCCCGGCTTTATCCCGCGGATTCCACATGAACCCCAGGCAATTAGAGGCTAATCTCAGCGCAATCATATTTGAGTTAGGGTTTGCGCGTTTTGTTTATCTCCATTTAAAATGCAGCACGATGTTTTATTGTGGAAGGAGAAAGCGGGTATATTGCCAGCGCTGTATAGGATTTAAAATCTTTATATGTTCCGGATAATCATTTGTGTGACTAAGTCTTGATCATTTCTGAAACCAAATGTAGAGACCACCTAGCTGGATCGAAACATTTTAATGTTATGTTGCCTTGAGGATTTTGCTTTTAGATAACTAATCTGTTTGTGATTACAGTTTATTGTTTTTTTTTCTTAAATAATTATCTTGATGTGAGATGTATCCCTCACCAGATTTCGTCTATGTGGATCTTCCTACTATTTTTGTTAGATTATTCCTCCTCTGCACAGATCAAAACATATCAGAGGGCAAGTCGTGTCTAAATACACTCTACATGAAATTGTGTTGAAAATGTGCTTAAATCGTAATCACGAAATGTCACTTGTACCGACCGAGTCAAACTTATTTTGAGGCATGTAATTTAAGTGAAACAAATCGTCCTAGGAACATAGGTACTTCACACAAGTATATACATGTCTGTAAATGTTCAAATACTATACATTTCTCATGTATTTTTAAAGAAATGTAAGTATATATTTAATACTGTAGCTATCACCTCTTAAATACGACATGTTCTTGTTCAAAACAGACTATATGAAGTTAATGCAAGTAATGGTATTGACAAACTATTCTTTCTGAGAGAAGACACGTGTATTTTTTTATCTTTATTTGGTAAAATATGCATTTTCAGTGTTGAACAAAGATATGCATAGGAGCAACCTCGCACAATCACAAACGTGGTTTTGATAACTGAAACCAAAGAAAAGCTGAATACTTACAGAAAAGACGTGTCTGGGTTGCACTGTACACAAAATAGAACAGGGCAGACATTATGACCGTTCAATCCCCCAAATACGTAGTGTACAGTGGACAAATATAATACATATAATTCGTTTTCTGTGATATATTGACTAAACTACCGTATTCGTGAAAATCCACGTCTCCCACGTTGTCAGGGGGTTGTGATGTGTTCGAGAACAGATACTGTAAGAGAACTGTCCAAGGTGCTGAAATCTAGCTACACATTTTTAGTTTCCCACATTGTTTCAGAGGTGGTTGTAAAGACCAAAAGTTAGCTAAAATACTGTGACATCATTTCAATATGGGGGTGTGTCATAGTAGACTTTTGGTCTTTTGCCACCATTTAACGAAAATCATAAATTATAACTGGAGGTTCATGTACAATACATGGATTACCTCCTTCTCTCAGGAATTAATTCCAGGAAACCAGGAATAATAGCCTGTCAGCTTGATCAGATATTCAATTGGATCAACAATTAATCTTTCACCTCTTGTTTATATGAATTAAATAAGGGTGGTGGTTTGAACTGTGTTCTCGGTGAACAGTTTCACACAAAGTTCAGAGACACCTGTCCTCTCATGTCTAAAACTCTTCATCTTGCAAGGATGATGTGAGCAGGGAGCCATGAAAGAAGTCATTAACAGTGCCATCATCAGCTTTTCCTGACAGGACAGTAGAGTCCTTCACATGGAACTGGTGATTGATTACCAATGGCTCATGGTAAGCACCAATTAATTTTACTGACATATGTGAATAGAAGAAAAGGACAAAACTGGAGTACCAATGAAAACTAACAGTTCCAGATAGATTACTACCTGTGTTTGGCATCCCTGCTCAATGTTATGTTTACTTGATGAGGGAAATCTTTATCACCAGAGAAAACTTTCTTAGTTCCAAGACTTAATCATGAAGTTGTTTCTGTGTAGCAGAAAGCAGATCGTGAGAGTTGTCTGAAATGAATGGAGAGCAGCCAGTATGTCAGTGTAATTTTTAAATAAACGTACCCGTATGCCTTTCTTGTGAATATCATGACTCTGCATGCACTGATAATCACAAGATAAAAATCAGGCACTTCTGGGTAATAACTTACTGTATATCAAAACTGACCAGTGAATGCATTTTGTTACAAAAGAGCCATTTTTTAATATTGCAATCCCCGATTCAACAGTTTATGCTAGATGTTTAACTTTGTTTCAAACCAGGGCTCTGAAACAGTGGGAATCTGAATAAACACATATATAGGAATTAGTCAATTGTCCCACATTATGAAATCTACCAGAGAAAGCTAAGTATTTGTAAATCCTATTATCAGTATAAACTGTAAATCTACAGCCATGGTCTAGAAGGAAAGAAAACTACTGTACCATTTGGTTTCTAGATGTGTGATGCATTCAGTCCCCGTTTTTTAAAGCCTCACTGAATTATCTGTTAAATTGCAGGAAAATGTTTATTAAAGTACTAATATAAGGGAAAGTAGTTTGATGTATTTCTGCTAATTTTGCCTTATCTTGGGACTGTGATAGGCAACACAGAGTAAGTAAATTTTAGGCTGTTTTTAGTGAGGGTATGATGACTTGTTTTTCTTTGCCTGGAAACTATTTGCTTGCCAATATTCATATTTGAACCATTGTATTTTGTTTGTTTCAATTACTCCAACGTTTTCCTCACAGAATAAGAAGAGGAAGCAAAAGAATGATGCAAGTTAGAGTTTACTAGAGATATAATATACATGCATAATGCAAACTTGCAGTGAATGGCATTTACTCCAGCTTTAGCCTAAACATGTTCCCAGAAGACTGTCTTTTCTGTTTTCTGTTTCATCTCAGTTATTAATCCAGTCATACATTTTCTAACCACCTCATCCAATACAGGGTCACTGGGAAGCAACAATTAGTTTGGCAAGCACCAGGCACAAGGCATTGTACACCCTGCACAGAATGCCAGTCCATCACAGGGCAGACACAGACAGATACAAGCACACACCCTCTCACACCAGAGCCAATTTTCCCAGAAGCCAATGAACCTACCAGAATGCCTTTGGACTAAAGGAGGAAACTGGAGCAACAGGAAGAAACACACTTGAACACAGGGAGAACATACAAGCTCCACACACATACCGCCCCAAGTCTGGAATTAAACCTAGGGCTCCTGGGTTGCAAGGCAGCAATGCTAGTCACTGTGCCATCCTCTCAGTTTCATCATTTAAGAAATTATTAGTTTTTTATAGATGTTATCTGATCCTAGAGCAACTTAGCATTATATAACACTATAGCTGTTTAAATAATGTGAATGTGACTGGCTTAAACATGTATCCAGTGTTATTACACTTGAGATGCCAGTTTCCTTTCAGTGCTCCTAGAGTGTGCTCCAAGCTCCTTCCTCTGACATCACTTTCAAGATCAAGAAATGCCAACTACTTGTTGATGTCATAATTGACAGTAAACTCAAGGGCACCTCTGCTGCACCAAATGGAAGTGACAGCTCGAGGTAAGAAGACATAACTTAATTACATTAATAATAATAATTGTCATGGTGTAAAAAAGGAAAAAGGAAAATTATAGGGATGTTACGGAAGAAGTTGTAACCACATACAGTGATGGATGATCTTTATTGTCACAGCACTGCTTGTTCTTGTGGTACTTATTCAACTTGCAGTAGGTTGAATGCGTAGGTGAGCTGTCCCCAGTGGACTGCCAATATTCTGAAGATTCTTGTCAATTTAATTGGAAAGAAGTGGAGCAGAATGCCCCATTTGCTATGAGCACTTTCACTGTGTGCTGGAAGATCTTAAATGAAATCACAATAGTTTAGTGGGGGAAGACACCTAATTGTGTAAAAGAAAGGAAATGAAAGAGTCCTTGTGAGGTTAAATGCACCTTGAACCTTCCTGACCACATCAGAATGAACAACTGCGCAGGGAAAAACAGAGGGACGTTTGCTGCTCAGTTTCTGCCAGGCTTGTATTGTCAGCCATCCTCGTCATAATAAAAAGGCATTACTGTAAAACCTATAAAGTCTAATCACTTCTCTTGTCCAGTGATGAATTCTAAATACTTTATTTAATTATCCAAGTCCCGCCAGTGTTTGTACTAAGCAAGAGGGGAAAGTAGAGGGCAAGGCTGGGAGAGGTGTGTGTGCACTATTGTTTTCATTTTTCACATGGTTTTCAATTCCAGCCAGATCAATAACTCAGTATCAGGATCTGTTCTTCTCCTTTCTGATCTCACTGGACATAATGATGCAGAATAGATTAATATATCAGACCTATAGGAATGTATGGAAATGTAATTTTGTTGTGTTCTGGGAACTGGTTCACTGATCACGTGTTTCTGGTTACTCTCTGCATCTACTACATGTAAAGTCTTGTTTGCAAATGGACTTAAAGTTCTGTATGAAACAGTATTGGTTTTCCCCTGTGAATTCACTTTGTCAATTGCCTTGAATATATCCTCTTGTAAGGGCACTGATGACCAATGAAAATGTAACCGTTTAGATTTGTCTCAATACTTTAAAGAACACATGCAACCTGTTATGTATATTTCCATACGGTGAACAGACAGGATTCATCATGTTTTGTCTAGTACCACTCCTTGAGATAAAATATGAGTTTTCACGAAAATGTCAGGTGCTTGGAATTTGGTGGTTGAGTTGAGTTAGCATTATTGCAATGATATAATCAGAAGGTGGTGTAAAGGGATATTGTAAACAACATGGAAATTTAATTTTTTTGCAGACTGCAGTGGCAAACACACAAGAAATGCCAAGAAAAGATAACCTGCAAATCATCAGAATGACTGTAGCTCACTTTTGTGCAGGAAGATGATTTGCATGCTCAGATATCATCCAACATTGGTCATTGAGAGAAATTAAGTTACCCTCTTCTATGGATCAGAGAGCATTTCAGGTGGCGGCAGATGGAGAGGTTGACTGTTCCATTCAGTAATAATGGCACTATGCCCTTCGCAGACCTGATGGGGACAATGGGTCTGGAAACACTCACCATGATGTCATGCTTACTGCTGTGCTGTTCAACCCAACTAGAAGGGCAGTGATGATGTGGGGAGGAATCTCCATTAATTCAAGCACATCTCTAGTTCTGATTGGGGGTGACCTTTCTGCTCAGTTTTGCTCTTCCTGCAGGCCAATCTGAAAGTGTGAATTTTCCAGCAGGACAATGCAAGACCACTCAGTGCTTACAAGACTACAGTGGCATGGCTTCAGTCTTGCCATGTCCAGCCTTTTCTCCTCATCTAGGCCCAATACTGCTAGGATTGTGATAATTATTGGACTGATTCTTCTCCAAAGCCCTTTTCACATATACTTCTTAAGACAGAAGCTTTTAGTGAAGCAATGTACTTGTGTGGAACCACAGGGACTCACCTGGAACCCCCAGGTCTAAGTCCTAACACTTGACACTCCTCCATACTGCTAGCTTAGAACTGCCAATGTCATCAATTGCCAGCTGGCTGCAGCTACAGAGAGACGAAGAGTAGAGAAACATCTCATAGCGTCCTGCCTATAAGCTGATCATGTCAACACTCACAACATTTCTCAATGCTTTAATTTGGCCATTGTGTCACATTTCATACTGAAACCTCATCGTGATTCCTTGATTTCTATTTGGCTCACATCTTCTGTGATTTAGTTTGTGAACGACAATTAAAATATTTGATTAAATTCTTTGGGCCAGAGTATTGGGTTTCTTTTGTGCATCAGTGCAAGTGAGGGAAAGGTGTGAATTTCCTTTTCTGTCTCTTTTTTGTGCATAGCAGCATACTCATAAAGCCTGCTGTACTGTGAGCATACCTTAATGTGCATTACAAAGAGGACAATTATACTGTAACTGCAATCACCTCCTTTAGTAAATCTTATTGTCAACTGGTAGCAAAAAAGTATCACTAATTGTCCTGCATTTTATCTAGTTCTTGAAGCCATTGTGTGGTGTGCACACCCAAGGGTCAATTGGCGAAGTGCAATGCTTAACATGCAAAGTGGAATACAAGATGCTGTGTAATACTTGACCTTTCAGTATAATCATTGTAGCAATGAAACGCCGTGTATTCAGCGCGCCTTGAATAGAGCTTTCCCCAAGGAACAAAAACGTGAAAATGTCCTTTTCATACCTTTCTATTTCTTTATTTGGTTTTGTTTCCTGAGCGAAAATTATTCTCTTTAATGGCCATGCCTGCAATTAGTCTGCATCTGGGGTGGGGGGTGGCGGGTTTACAAATACACAAAAATTGCAATTTCTTATTTTCAGTGAGGTTTTGCCAATGCGTTGCATGATGATGGTTGTTAGAGCCCTATTTTATGGTGTGTGTGGTTGATATGATTGGTTTTCTGCGGCACTTGAATTTGTGTTTGCTTTTTAATTCGCTTAATAGACTCGCGAGCAGATAGATGCAGTTTTCTCTAATACTTCAGACTACAACCATCTGTAGAATTTGTACAGTCTAGTGTCAATTAACAGGCGGAATGTACAGTACAGTGCATTTTTTAAATATGTGGCTTTTCTTTTCAATCAGAATGTAGAATCTGAGCTTTTTAATACGAAAGGAAATTTTATCATATTTTAAAAAATGCAGAATATTAAGTATGCATCTTTAAATTCTTTAAACTCAAATTCTTGCACTATTGCATGGATAGATTTTAAATTGTAGCACATTATAAATATTTTAAGACCACACAATAAGGCAAATGGCAGAATCTCTGCAACGTACTGTTTTTGCCCATGTAACAGACAAATAATTAGACAAATATTTTAACATTTGCTACCATAGAGCTTCTATTGAATAATGACTCAATGATTGATTGGTCAGCATTAAAACATTAATTGTTATATTTCACATTTATTTGAATCTTGTCTGATTCAAACATGTATCATGTCATGCTTACTCAATTATAACAATTCATAATAGCCATTTCCATTTGAAATGACATGTCTATGAACGCAGCCATCTATTAGCACTCAGCGGCACTGTATTGTTGATAAATAAAAAACAATAATAACATTCTGAATTCAATCATTTTTAAGATATCGTAAAAGTAAATGCAAAAGAAATCAGTTTTTTTTAGAAAGGAACAATAATCAACCAGATTTTTTTTAAACGAAACCGTTTGTCATCTGCTTCGACAAAGTTTCTCAATGGTAAGAATTCTGAGTGGAGATAAGATTGTCAGGTGGACAGGCTTTGCAAAGTGTTTTGAGTTGTTATTTAGACATTTCTACTGTACATCAGACTGCATGTGTTCTAAAGCAATAGCTTGAGACGTTGTTTTGTTTTTGTCTTTTCACCACAAACCTTTTAGACAGAAAAATTGTTCGCTGCCTGTCTTTACGAGTAAAAAAAACAAGCAACGCACAAGAGATAATTCCCACGTAGCCAAGGGTAGCGTACCAGAAACAAGAGCAGTGCTTCAGTTGGATTTTAAGTAAGCCCTGAGACTGTACAGTACCAGCAGGGGTTCTTTGTCATGCTCTGAACCATAACTAACCATGTTAACTCGAGGTCTCCTTCAAAACTTCCAGTTAATCGCCTGCTCCCTTGACATCCTTAATAAACTTTACTTTCTAAAAGGTGATTGATTGTGCATGGTGCATATTGCCCAGATTGGCGAACGTGCATAAATTCAAATGACATGTTTAATATAATGGGCTTAATTATAGGACTTTAAAGCCACCTACTGGGTTTCAGTGGGCTTTAACAACAGGCTTACTGAACTGGATAAATTTATTTAGACTCACTGCTATGAAACCCCATTCGGCAGGCAACTGTTACGAGAGAAAACAAATTATACCTCAATGCCAGATTAATAGACCAAACAAGGAAAGGAGATGCCACTACTGCCTTGCAGTGAAGAATGTGACAGTATGGCTGGTTGAGAGTTCTGCTGGGGAAGAGGGATTTGTTTACTCTTCTTCATGAAATTAACCCTCCGAAACCTGATTATCATTGAGATGAGGTGGGCCAAGATTAGGCACATTCCCAGCTGTTTTAAGAAAAGTACATTTCTTGGGACCCATCCAGCAACCAAACAAATATTGTGCTTCCCCGTCAAGCAACATTTTGAGTTGTTCAGCACTTCATAGCAAAAGAAGCACTCTCTAAATGGTCCCGTTGGTACTGTAAGTAGTATGTGTACAGGCAGGAGTGAATTGCATTGTGGTCACTATGTTCATTCTTCTGCTTGATGTCTTGAAGTTCCAGCCTGAAATGAATGTACAGAGTCACCGCTCTTCCATTGCCTGTTATAGCAGTGTTAACTAAAAGACTAAAAGGAAAAACTTCTGTTTGTTATTAGTTCACGCAAAATAGTAGCACCAAACCCCACAAGGGTAAGTATCAAACACATGAAAGGCTAAAAATGATTTTGTGATCAAAAATAGCAACCCATCAGTAACCTAATTTACTTTTATCTTAGCATTCCTCTGTAATGTCCACTGTCTGTTGGTTGTGTTTAGCTTTTAACAACTTAAAAGCCTAAAGAAAGTGCACTAAATATATGTTTGACTAAGCATCTAAGCAGAAAAGCACCACCCCCCCAAAAAAAAAATCTTGCAGTGTGTGGGTATAGCAATCTAACAATAGCTAAGGCCTTATGTTGTGATGCTTTAGTTTGTAAAACCCGGTGCATTAAAAAAGAGGGGAGAAAATGCTATTTGCCCCCTAATAAAATGTGTCATTACGGAGTATTCATAGGACACAAAAGGACGGTAGTCAAAAAATTGCCCCACTGTTGGTCAGTAATTATATAGTTTGCTCTGGCAGTCACCAAGTCTAAGGGAAGCAGGTGGCTGGTCCATCATGCAAATAGCAAGTGTGTGCCACAGTAATTAGCCAGTGCGATTTGCTGAAATTAACAATTAGCTAACATGCAATTCTCCCTTTGCAACACAGCAGTTTGCTTTGTGTAGTCTTTGTATTTCCCCAGCAATTATGTGGCACAGCTTATCATTTTTTATTTTCCTTGGTCCATTCAATTCAGCGCTCTCATGGGGGCGGGGGACTTAGGGGGACCCAGTTCCCAGAAAAACTCAACAGGCAGTTGCTATTAACCACTTGAGTGCCAATGCTCTGCTCTGCTCCAATATGGCAACTTTTCAGAGGGCTTTCTGTACGGTTTTCACCAGGCTCCCTAAACCAAAGGCAATCTTCACAAAATCTTTGTGGTCACGCTTGCACTCTTGGTTGTTTTCCAGTCCGCATGTCAGCGACAAGCAAAATGCTCTCTGTGTATCCTGTTCAGCAGCTTTAACTTTTATGAGGAAAATGTGCGCAGCCACTTTTCCTGTGTATTACAGCCGTAGCAACGTGACTTTGTTGGTGCTTTACGAATCCGACTTAAAATTTTCTCCATCGACAGCACTAGTTTAAGTTCATATCAGCCTCAGTTCTAAGGCCTTTATCACTAAGGCCACTGCAGAGGCAGCACACATGCTTTATAATTCAGAAACATTTCAAGACAACAATTTGTTTCACAATATTCAGTTTGTAAGCTATGTTTTGACTTCATCACATATCGAATAAAGCATATTGGATGCCCTTCTGATTCTTTACCTTGCTGACTTCCCTAGGAAGGCACTTTTTAAAACTGCATGGCAGAAACCAAAGCCCTGAGAGGTGCCAAGACTGAAGCTATACCTCTTATCATCAAACTGTTAGCATGGCACCTGGCTGATTTTGTGTCCTGTGAAAAATGCCAAAAAAACCTGTGTAAGACACCTAGCTACTGTATAAAACAAATAAATAGGGAAATTTCCCTAAAAATAGGGAAAACAAATTTCCCCTAGGGGACAATAAAGCTTGAATTGAATAAGGATTTAACATTAGAAATCTTAATACAATGTGTTCATTATTTCTAGGTGCTGAAAGATGCACTTTTAATTCATCAATGAAATAAAATAAATGAAATAATCAATCAATTAAAAATCTGTTATAGCATGACAGGAGCACTTATTTGCTTTAAAAGCTGTGTATGAACCACCTTCATTCCGTCTTTGAACTCCAGACCGAGTGACCTATAGAATAGACCGCACTATTAATTCCTCGTAAATACCTCAGCAAGCTTGTATTACCAGCTTTTAATTAGAACTGAAAAGCCAGTCAAACGTTTATGACAGGCTGTTAAAAATTCATCTATTACATACATGCGGAAAACAAACCTTGGGAAAAGTTACTATTCCTGCTAAATAACCTAGGTATGTGGCTTAGGGGAGAGTAACAGAGGCCTTGTGGAACTGGAACAATAAAAACAAAGTGCCATATGGAAGAATTAAAACTCCTCACGATGGGGAGAAGGCTTGGAGGAAGGTCAGCTTTCTCCCTGCTGTAGATATTTTGAAAGTTTTTTTTGTTGTGGGAAGAAAGCTAAAGAAACAATTCTGCAAGTGAACAACGGCTTTTTACAGCGAGAGTGCTGCAATGCGTGGAAAGTGGCCCAGCAGATGCTGAGATTTCAGGGGTGGGGAGGTGGAGAGAGAACCACATGCTGGGCCCTAGCAGAGAGTAGGCCATAATCCAGAGGTTCTGCTATTCTAACCCTTTCACTGATCCCTCTTTCACTGAGTCCCCGAACACTCTGCTTCAGAGCATTAGTGAACTTCCCTCGCCCAGGCCACCCACTCGCATATTATTCCCCTCTGCCCCACGACATGACATGAGAACAAAGTAGACATTAACTGCAACATTAAACCCAGGGAGGAAAGTAATCAGTAACCTGTTATTCTGTTAATGAAGGGAAACACATGCGGCATGAAACACAGAGGGGCTAATCAATAGTGGTTTGGACAATGCGACGCGCAAAACAAATTGCAAATCAATTAGAATCCTTGTTTTCTTTGAAACCGTTCACTCTATCTCCAGCAATTACTAGTTCATTAGACCTAATTTAACAGCGCCACTACCCCTAGCAACAACAGCCAGTATCTGGTGAACAGGTTCCAGAAAAGCTGAGACTGACAGGTTATTTCTGGCAGCCTGCCTTCCGGGCTGTTTAAGCCAACATTCATAAATAAAAGGTTTTCAGTCAACTGCTTGTAGAGAGTCTCATGTTGCTTAAAAGTGGTTCTGTCAGAGTTTTCTGCCCAATGTTCCAAGGACTAGCAGTTCTTGAAAAGGGCCGTTTATCTCTGGAATCTGATGTCCATACTGTATAATATGGATTGTTCATGGGAATGCTGTGCATTGTCCTTAGAGTCATCGAAATGATCTGTATTTTTATTCATTAAATCAAAATGTTATATGCAAATAGACCAATTGCTCAATTATCTAATTGATTTATGAACAATCCATTGATTGGATTGAGAATCCAGGATATTTCATTCCAAATGTGACTAGAGACCCTTATACCTGAAGAGTTTTTGTCCTCACAAAGGTTTTCTTTAAGCACAGCAATCAATAAAAAAGGGTAAGAAAACAACTCCTGTTAATACAGTGTGACAGACTTAAGAGTTTTCAGTGTCATGTTCAGTTATGTGTCATACATGCTTCAGATAGTTTTAAAAGATCCTTCACGTATTTGCCATTCTGCTGTGCTCTAATTAATTAGCTTTTCAAGTAGATGTCATAAAACCTAAGTGTTCAATGTGTGCGCAGTATGTCCATGTCAAACATTTTTTAAAGCTTTGCTCACTCATTACCTAAATACAGTATACATCCATAAAAATGCAAATGTACTTCCTTATCCAAATTATTTAAAGATATATAAAATAGGAGATAAACAGGAAACAATTGCACAGCCAGAACTGATTTTCACATTACACAAAAAAATCATGTGACCCTTAGTTCAAAATGTATATAGAGTGACACACTGTTACAGGCATTTGAAGGGTATCATATTTGTCATGTTCCTTTGAAAAAGAAACAAACCCATACAGCTTGAAAAGCCATTGCCTTTAAAATCCCTTTGTATGCGTGTGAATAAAATGCACTTAATTGGCATGCAGACATACTTAAAGAAAAACCAGCTCAGGGAAATGTGCCTACTAGATGTGGTTTAGATGACTGTGTGGACCAGTGACCCAATCAAGGAGATAGTTTCCTAACCTCTTTAGCAATATTCTTATACAATAAGAATTTTCTTATTGGGTAAGACTTAAATTAAATAATATGTCAGCCATTCTGTGCCTCCTAGGATCAGGGGCTAATTTTTACTTTTTTACTTGTTCGAACAAATTGTCCTTCAGGGAAGAGAACTCATGTGAAGAATTTGTTTCTCAGTCACTACACTAAACCAGTGAAACAGAAATCCTTTTGAAGTCTCCAAAACAAGCCCACGGACATGATCCACCTACAGTTTTCTGTAAATATAGCCTTGTTTTCCTAAATCATTACTATGTGAATACTGTCAAATTGTCTTTTGGATTTGGACATCTTTTACTTATGATACAATGCTTTCTCCAATTTTTATGGCTGTAAAAATCGTCAAACTGATTTTATTGCACAAGAAATGAAGTTTTTAGAGGTTTGTACAAATTAGAAATAGTTCTGCACATTTCTTAGTTTCTACTGGGCTCTTCATGGCTTTTGGTTATCAAGATTGTATCAGAGTTTTTAGAGAACGGAGGGCACATTTTGCTCAGAAACACAACTCTCAGCACTGAAATTGTCCCTGCAAATATGGCGAGTTTGTCTTTGACAAAATGATGAACAAATAGGTTTGTCTTGTTTGTTGGTATGAAGCATATAAATATTTGCCTGCTTTCAACTTTTGACTTGCTTACCCAGGTTTTATTCCATTTCTTCTGTGTATATAGTGCATATTGATTTTTGGTTTTATATTGTTTATAAATATGCTACATATTGTACTATCATGTGAAAATATATTCGCATACAACGTCATATTTTATTATCAGTGGATGTTCATTCTCTGATTGTATCTCGTTCTATCTATTCTATGTGTGGGTCTGTCTATCATTTCTGAATCTCCTTAATATGAGTCACTCTCTAAAAAACAAGTTATTTAAAGATCCACCCTAAAATTACAGTCTTGGACTCCGAGCCTCGTTGAAAAGCATCGTCGGCCAATAGTGTGCATTTTGTTACATTTCTAAATGTACCGAATATCGGGGCGAGAAATAAAGGCCAGCATTCTTGGAAGGAAAAGGGCTTTGTGTGAATTGCAAACCGACATAAGTGAGTCTACATAGTGTCTATGCCAAAAGCGTCTTGTACCACATGAGCAATCCACATGAGAACGTCAAGCCACTTTTGTCTCTGGATTCTTGTCAGGGGCTCTGGAAGATGATTTTTTGCTGTCTTTCTTCTCATCCGTATGTGCGCTGTTGTTCCTGATCTCAAGGCACAATCCTGTGCTGTGTCGTTAATGCAGATCATGGTTGTGCTCTGGCACATTGTTGCTGCCAAAGGCTTCCACCCCTTCCAGTTGCTATAGCATTTTCAAGCACCCCTCTGCTCTTGTCATAAATTATCCTTGAGTGAAACAGCTCAAAGGGGGTATCTGAAGCAACTGGATCAAATAATGAATTTTCAAGGCATCCTGTAGGAGTAGGCACTTATCTTATTTATAGTCCTCTCACACCGACTGCTCCATGACCCCTCCGATAGGACCCAGACGACTGTAACCTTGCAAGAAACTTCACAAAGACCAGTGCTTATTTGTTTATGTTATCTGTGTGTGCATGTGTGTGCGTGCACGGGAGTTTTTTTTATATCAGGGCGGTGTGGCGGTATATAGTCTCAGTGATCTAATAAATATTGGCACAGCCCAATGAGTGTGATGCACAAGATTTGTCAGGCCAAGAGATGCTTCCATGGTTTGTCAGCACCTCCATCAAGCCGTGAAGTGTTAACATATGTGATCAGACAAGCAATCAAGAAGGGCCTGATTTGTTGACTAATTAAGCCCAAACACAACAAGCACTTTACCACCTACAAGTGACAAGTTTAGTGCAAGCAAGTGGAAACTTGAATCACCCTTTATTTTATGAGCCCGTCCTTGCCAAATTGAATTCTGACTGAGTATAATTTAAAGGCACTTGACTTCCTCTATGTGATGACATTCTAACAATCATTCATCATGTGTTACAATGCAACAGTATGGTAAATAAAGAAACAAATCGCATGCTATATTTTGCTTTATGAGAGTAGATTGATATGGCATCTTAAAGTCAATTAATGTTTTCCTTAAAAATTAAATATTGTTTTAGAGCAATATTATATATCTATACTTGTAGAACAATATTATATATCTATCCATAATACTTATATATACTGTATATGATCAACTTCAAGCTTAAGGATAGAGTCGATGAACCAATGTGTTTAAAGTCTAATGATACCCTTCAGTAATTTTTAAATGAGCATGGCTTATATAAGTTTTTGCGCAACTGTTGTAGAACCAGTTCTTCTGAGTTAAATGAAAAAAGCTATTATTTGAATGCATTAACCTGAAGGACAATATCAGTAGAAAAAAGGGGTAGTAAGGTTTACAAAGCATTTCTCTCTGTGTTAGTTTAAGTTAAACCCATGCATTACAAACATACAAAATATAAGTTAACTTTAAAAATGTTAGAATATTTCACAGCTATTTGTAAACCTTACAATAACGAGAAACTAGCTTAATGCATCATTCAACAGGGCCAGTGTGACTTCAGAGAGATAGTGTGTTATTATCCCACTTCTGTTATCAATGAATGTCAGTCAGATACATAAGGGTCAAAATGGTAACTTTGCAGATTAATTAATAATTGAAACAATTCAATTCATAAGATTGAATTGTGTCTATACTACATTTTCTGGACTTCAGGAGAGCTGTTTTCTGGGGAAAGGTTTTTTTCATAAAAGTAGCCCAGTTGCCTTGCTTGTTTAGATGCATGAAGTAGATAAATGCTCTGTTTCTTATCAGATTGCATTCATATTGCAAGCTTCAGGAACCACTGGTTTGTGATAAGGTACTCACTTCTTAGCAGATGTCTGTGTCTTCAGTTTAGGTAATCCAATTACTGTGGAATAATATGTTTTGCTGTAACTAAACATCATTCTTTCATTCTAAGGGATTATATTTTACCACTCAAAAATGCCCATAAGGTACCGTGGAAGTGTGGCATATGGGTAAGGTATTTAATAGTATTTATAATATCAATTGTTTAAAATTTTTACAATTAACACTGTATGTCTGTTGCATAATGGCACAGAGTAAGTCAGGAACAGTTTTGATTCAAGTCATGTATTCCAAAATTGCTTAGTGAGAACAGCGGGTTTCTGTGTTTGTCAGTCATTCCAGTACTTCAGCTGCCCAGATACAACTTCAAAATTAAAATTAGCAAAGCTCTTGTGCACTTCAAAGGTTTCAATGTGAATCCTAAATCCCATACATACATAAAAGTTTTTTAATTGAATTACTTTTAAAAAGGTTGGAATATTTCATAGCCATGTGTAATTTATACAATACGGAGAATCTTAAAGGCAGACTACTTAGTAATTCATCATTAAAATGAGAAAGACCAGAGTTAATCAGATGCATAATTTCATTAATGTTCACCTCCCGTTTTCCTGAATTCTCTGATTCCAGAGCACAGCTCAAAGTCATTATCAGTGATTTTAGTTTTTTAAAATTGCTTTTACATTCAGCATTCAAATTTGACACATTTTCTTGATCTCACATGTGTGTTCCACAAAACGAAGCTGTGTTCTATATTCCGTGTCACGATCAAGACTTTATAACAAGTCATTACTAGATTTTGGGCAAATTGGTTGTCTGTGATGTGATATATTTCTGTTTCTTTGGTATCTTGACATCTGGCTGTCCAGCTTGCTTCAGCTACTGCTGGTTCACAAGCTTCCCTGAACTATTAAATCTATTTAAAGAATCAATGTAAAGAGAATGTGGAACAACCAGCAAAAATTTATTAATTAATGCAAAGTAGTACTTACTAGCAAATGGAATCACAAAAAGAAATGATAATGAATCACACATGGAAATTTTAATATTTAGTTTAGGATTAGTAGTATATGTCCTTGCGTTTCAGTAGAATGTTAGTTTTCTCGTTGTAGTCACTTCAGTATTCTCTGTTGTCTATTCTCCCTCTGGAGTACATCACAACCCTGTGCTTGAAATTTCCAGATGCATGCTGGACATTTCGCTGTGGCACCAGCAACAGTGTTGAAATGGGTGGCATAGGTTTATTTCAAGATCAGCTCACTTAATGAAGAGGTTATGGACAAAACATAATTTTTACAGCTTGCGTGCATATGTATCTACTGCAGGTATAAGGTAGACATTTTTAAAAATAGTGCTGGGTGGGATTGTTCTTAAAATAATATGACATTTGTCCTACTTTAAAATCATGTTTGTTATGAATTAGTAGATATTTTTGTTCATTTAATCAACTTCATTACAGAAGAGAATGCCTTCCTAAATGAAAGGAACGGCAAGAGTTACTCAGGTGTGACTCCTGTGATATTCCACGATAATTCATCATGAACGGCTGTAATTATCTCTAAAAGGGATCCCGTCTAATTATTCTCACAGCGTGGCTTTTTCAGGATATTTATTCTCTGGATTTCCGTAATAACATTATTTCTTGAGTCTGTGTCAAGCAATAGATGGAACAAACCCCCTTTGATTATTACAGCCTTTGAATCTCCTTTCCTATAAGGTGGTGCACAGCACTGAGGTAAATGCTTCCCTTTTGCCCATCATGTTGTGTGATGGATTTTGGATGGGCTGTCAGTTTGTTTTTCTCCCAGCCCGTGCATCGTTGCAATGTGATCTGAGAGAGGGCACGGTGCCCTTTAACCCGGAATAAACATCCTCACCCCCTGCCGTGTCTCCCTGATTTAATAACTCTGTAGTGCTTCAGATGTCACACAAGGGGCTGCAATCCTCCAGCTTGGGCACTTTACCACTGCTGGCGCTGGGCCCCCTCCCCTTTTCTGCATTGCAACATGCTGTGTTTTGGCAGGAAATCAATAAAGGGAAATCTGTTCTAATCATCCATACATTTACCATCACAATCAACAATCAAAGCCAAGACCTGGCTCCTTTATTTTCTGACTCCAGCCTCCCAATTTTCTGCTGTGAAAGGCAGAGTAAATTAGAACCCTCGGTTCCTGTTAGCTGCTCTTAATGGGCCTGATTTGTGAACCATTAAATGAGGTTATGTAAATTGATCCTGAGTGCGAGAGCGCAGGCTCCCAGGTGACAGGTGCAACCGTCCTAAAACTACCAGGCCCTAGTGCACCAATCTCGTTTAGGCGGCCATCTTGGTCAATGGCTTTAGGAACAAGATGGAAGAAAAAATGAAAAAATACTGTATGTTCCTGCGGAAGGGTTGATCCAAAGGTCCTGTGTCAGATGTAGAAGGAAACAATTTAATGTTTTTTTGTTATTTTAATGGTTCTTGTTTAAACATGATGGGCACAGGTATAGTCAAGAAGCCCACGTCAGCTGAAAACATTTACATTTTCTAAAAATAATCTGTTATCACCAACTATGGGACACTAGCAGTTATGCAAAAAAGAAGATTTAAAAACATGTTCCTAACAATGTGCGTCAATTTTTTTTCTTCATTTTTTGACCCAGTGAACATCCACAGAAAAGCTTCAATTGGGAACAAATCAATTAAATCAATTATGGACACTATGGGGAAGAACAAGAGGCAAGCCTTTTTATATAACAATTAAGCCTTAAAAACAGCCTCAAAACACAGCAATAAGTACCACATTTAATGTTTCAGTTTAATTTTTTTCATTTCTTAAAATACTGATTTTTGACGGTGCACCTTGCCCATATTTTGTGGCTGAGATATATTTCAGCAGCATGGTGGCACAGTGACTAGCATTGCTGCTTAGCAGCTCTGGGGTCCTGTGTTAAATTACAGGCATGGGGTGCTATCTGCATGGAGTTTGTATGTTTTCCTTGAGGTGCAGTGGGTTTCCTCAATTTTCCTCAAACACTTCAAAGACATACTGGTGGGTTAATTGGCTTCTGGGAAGATTGGCCCTGGTTCAAGTTCAAGTTTATTTGTCAGTCCAGCCCTATACAAGTATACAGAGGAGCGAGATATCATTCTCCAGATCTACGGTGCGAATACAGACAGACACTGACAATGTAGACATAGACATTTCTGACAGGGTACAGGGTACATAAAGAGCAATGTGCAATTTCCTTTAAAGGATTGTGCAAAGAATTGTGCAAAGAATACATCAGATAGTATGCCTGACATTAGGCAAAAAAGAACTAGGTTTCCAGATTTGGAGTAGGTGCAGTAGGTACCAGGGTGTTGAGGAGCCTGACAGCCTGTGGAAAAAAGCTGTTGAGGAGTCTGGTGGAGATGGCCCGTACACTGCGATGACCTGCCATTCTGTCCTGTGCACTCTAGCTTGCACCTATTGCTTGCTGGGATAGTCTCCAGCTTCCCCACAACCCTAAATTGGAGGAAGCACTTAGAAAATGGATGGATGGACTCAGTTCAGCATGTTTTGAAGATATGCAAAAGAGTGCCTGTCTTAACCTCTCTTGGGACATGAGTTGGGGATTGCAGTCCTACATTTTGCCCCTTACCAATGCACTGCAATTACAGTGAGTGAGCACAAACACAAATGTTTCCTAGGCAAGTTTGGAAAGAGACCAACCTGAACTGTATATTTATAATAAACTCAAAAATTACCTTTCAAAATCCAATCAACACCCACTCCTTAAATGGGTGAGTTTAAATGAACAAGGAAGGGAAGATGTTAATGACACTTTTTTTCAGGACAACCCCAAGAGATTTAAGTGTATTTATTAATACATATTCTTGTGTTCTTTCTATATCAGATACAATGTTTTATCCCTGACTGTCATAAATGTCCCATAAAAATTTGATGAACATGATAGTACAACTAATTGGGCCAGTAATAAAATAATAACAATAGTAACATTGATAGCAATAACAATAATTAATTATCATGATGACAGTAATAATATTTCTAGAAGAAAATTAAGCAAATTTTGCGTGAATATAAATAAGTAAATAGCAGCCAGGAGCTGTTTATATCAAGCGTTCCTATTAATCAAGCATTATGAATTATGTAAATCAGTTTCCCCTGTTGTTTTCCCTCCCACAGGTTTTACTTCCTGTGCATCTCAAATTAGACCCAATTTTATTTTCATTTTCTACAGGAGCATTTGCGTTTTACCTGCAGGGTATTTGTCACGACTGGTGGCTGAACTCTGACCGGCCCCCTCTCAGGAACCTCCTGAAAGGCTATTGGGTTCACCTTGAAAGATGTACTATAAGAGTCCACAGCCCTGGTCTTCTCATGTATTTCTGTAGTAAAATGTTCAGTTGTGTAAATGGGTACAATTATAAGTTGCCAAGTAAATTGGTAACAACAATTACAAATAATAAAAATTAATTACAGTAGTAATGTATTATGGATCATTGCATGCTTCCCTTTTCAAGATTAGAGCAGCCTTTTCACAATGTCTCTGAAGCATAGAGCCTTTCAAAAGTGCTCAGAGCCTTATACATTTTCACACTTTGTTCCTTTGATGCCTGCAGTCATAACACTTTGAAGAAACAATGAATATGTGCTAGAAATACAATCTGCTCCATAGATTTAAAGCAAAAAACAAAAAGAAAGAAGTAAAAAGGCAATTAAAATGAAAGAAAAGTAAAAAAAAGTTATGATTGTATGAGTATAACAGTTTGCTGTGGCATACCTAAATTAATTTAGTTGTACAAATTTACCTTAACAAGCCACACAATTAGTTGTGTGGCCTCTGTCTGTGTGCAATAATAGTGGGTTTTATTATTTCCGAATAAAAACACTCGTCTCTCTGAGGTTACCTGTTCAGGTTTTGAATGTCAAGCAAAGACTCAACCATAAAACTGAGTTGGGGAAAAACTCATTAGAGGCACATATTAGAAGAAGAGTATAAAAAATATCAGAGTCTCTGAATATCCATGTGAGCACAGTCTACTAAATAATTATGAAATGAAAGCTACATTGTATCATCCAGACACTGCCTAGATCAATCTGAGCTACCGGTCAAGGGATCTGCTACACACCTCAATGGCTGAGATGGGGAAAAATGTGCATCATCCAACAAGATGCAGGGTACTTCAGACAAAAAAACATTTGTGGCAGGGCGGCAAAAAGGAAGGCATTACTAAAAAATAAGCCATTTCAGAATTGCAACAAATCACTAAAGTGATTCTGTAAAAATGTGGTAAAAGGTTTTGTGGTCAAATGAGAGCAAATTGGGACATTTTGGTCTAAATGTCAAGTGCTATGTGTGGCAAAGACCCAAAACAGCACATCTCCCAGTCAACAGCATCCCTACAGTCAGGCATGGAGTTGGCAGCATCATGCTGTGGGAATGGTTCTCCTCAGCAGGGCCTGGAAAGCTTGTTAGGTCAGAAGGATAAATTGATGGAGCAAAGTACAAAGACAAATACTAGAGGAAAATCTGCTGCATTCTGCTGAATACCTACAACTAGAGCAGAAATTCATCTTTCGGTAAGACCATGACCATGACCACTATCTGCATGCAATTTCCTAAGCAGCTTGAGAGAACTTAAGCAAATTTGCCAAGAAGAATGTTTAAGAATTGCACCAAGCAAGTGTGCAAAGCTGGTAGAGACTAAAATGTATACTTTGAATGTATACTTTTAATTGTGTTTAATTGTGTCTCTCGCACCCGTACATAAAATAAAGACTTTATTTTATTTTCTGTTTGTGGGAGGCATACAGTAGTGGCAAAGTGATCAGCATCGATGCCTTGCAGCACCGGGGCCCTAAGTTCAATTTCTGTCCTGGGATGCTATATGTGTGGAGTTTGCATGTTCTCCCTGTGTTCATGTGGGTTTCCTTTGGATGCTCATGGTCCATAGACATGGTGGTAGGTTAATTGGCTTCGGGAAAAACTGGCATTAGTGTGAGCATGTCTGTGTTTTCCCTATGATGGATTGAACCCTGCCTTATTCCTGTTGCTTGCCAGGATAATCTCCGATTCCCCTGCAACCCTGAATTGGATGAAGCAGCTAGAGACTGGATGGATGGATGTCTGATCGCTTTAATTCACTGGAGCCCAACTCAGGTCCTCAAGAGTTACTTTCTAGGTTCTAGGTTCTAGGTTCTAGGTTCTAGGTTACTTTCTACTTTCTTTAAAATTCCAGGTTTTCAAGCACAGGGAGAGTATTTAACCTTTCCAATTAAGCAAACATTGAGCTCAAATGGGAAATTAAAGACTGAAGTGGAAGGAGACCAGAAATCATCTGTCACTAATAACAGAATCCTGGCCTTAAGAAAGAACGCTTGCTCCTACTTTCTGTCTAGGACAACATACTCCTCACTTGTTTTTCTGGCAAATTATTCATTTGTACAACTTCATGTTACTACCCTGGCTCCTGCACCAGCTCAGAAGCCAAAAAGTCCTTTATGTAAGATAATGGTATAACTGATGATTTCCAATTTTGATGAAAACCAACCTGTTTCATGTGTCTAGCCATAAACCCATAAGCACTGCCAAGAGGAAGAATGACAAAAATCTTGAAAGAAATATGTTCTGTACTCACATAAAACATTTCAATGTCTCACTCATGGCAGTAAGGGGCTATACTGCATTTTGGCTAGCGGCCATACAGCTCATGGTCACTTCAATTTGAGGATGATGCCTGAAATGTAGTGTCCTGCCACTTAGTTGTATTTCTTCTGTAACTGCTTTGCGTGATACAGGTCAATGTACTGTATGTCACACACAACCACAGACAGAGGATGTCTATACACCAGCACACCACCCCACACCAGGGCTGGAGCGATTCCGGAGTTCATCCCAAATTAATGTAAAATCATTTGATTGTACCACCCAAAGGACCAAAAATGTGCCTGAAGCAGGTGCAGTACTAGTATTGCTCACATTTTTAAGGCTCGTTAACTGTGCCTTTCACATTTGGGAGTTTGCTTGTTTTTTTAGTTTAATGCATGCAAACCTCACTGCTTGCATCAGTCCTCTTGTATGGAAGTGGTCGAGAGTGTAGTCAACTCTTCAGTCCTGTCAGCCAACAACACTCACTGAATCCCTCCTGACTTTGATCGACACAGGCAATTTCTTGGAGAGGTGAGCACAGAAACAAATACAGGAAAACCAAACATTTTAGTGCTACGGGATTTAAATAAAACAGGACCAGGCATGATTAGATATTCAAACTTGGGCAAACAGCTTGTTTCGAGCAGCCATTAGTGTAACACTAGCAGGATAGGATAATAATAATGTGCTACCAAAATCCCCCCTCTTCAGCATTGTCACTGATCTGATTCAAGTACTCCATGTTTATGGTTTAAAAGCATAAAGTGTATTACTTCACTACTTCACTGCGGCAGTGCAGTGTCACTTCACAGCCACAGGGGGCTATGTAGGTCCAGACTGCTCTTTGATGTGTCTGCTGAATCCCTTTATTCCTGAAGTTTGTGCATATTTGTCGCAGTACATCAAACAATCAGTTTTTAATATCTTTAGGGTTAAGTGCTCACTTGTATTTCAGCACTAAATGATTTTTATTAAGTACTGTTATTGAACATCTACAGGCTTCCAGTTCTGTGCTGATTATTGCTACTCGCACAACACAGGGTAATGGACTAGCCAGACAAGCACCGGTAATGGCACAGCGCAGCTAATAATATAAAAGGCAATTAATAGTTGATTGGCACCAAGGTCCACTGTCGAAATGGAGAGATGAAAAAAATGTTGGCTCAGTTAGGAATTTAAATAGATCTTAGCTAATTGAGTGAAGTAAATCCTAAAAACATTACTTTGTATGAAAGGTCAGCATTTTAATTGGTTTCAGAGTTCATATGTGTGTGTGGGGGGGACATTATGTAGGCAAAATAATAAAGAGGATTATATGTAGAGAGAGAAAGTTAGACATAGATATATCCATCCATCCATTTTCTGGTTTATCCAATTTGGGGTCTGGGGGAAGCGGAAGCAACAGGCGCAAGACAGGAGACACGCTGGGCAGGATGTTAGTCCTTCACAGGGCACACAGGCACGCACCCCAGGGCCAATTAAACTACCAGTATGTCTGTGGACTGTGGGAGGAAACTGGAGCTGCCAGTGGAAAACACGGAGAGAGCACACAAACTCCACACAGATAGCACCCCAGGAATCAAGCTCCAGCTCTGTGAGGCAGCAATGTTAACCACTGCACTACCATGCCACCCCCCTAATAAATGTTGTACTTCACACAGGGAATTGAGAAACATTACATCACCTCAAGCACAAGTAGACAAAATGGCAGTCTGACCTGCTTGAGGTTTTATAAGCTGCAGACTCAATTTCACTCTTTCTGGCCATGTCATGTATGCAAAACCATTCCTAACAAAAGGAAAAACCTTGAAATCAGAACATAAGAAACGTAGCAAACAAGAGGAGCTTTTTGGCCTCCTTTGCTCATTGGGCAGTTTAGCAGCTAGGTGAAACAAAAAGCTTGATTCCAAAGTACCTGGCTAGGAAGCCTGTTCCACGCACCCACAACACTTTGCGTAAATAAACATTTCATTTTCTCCTGCCTAAATGAGTTCCCCTTTGGTATCCATTTGGGAGCCCATGTCCTAATTTAACTACTGATTGTATAATAGTTCCCTGGGCTAACCTTATCTATCTATGTTACTCAGAGAAATACCCACAGCCTGGAATCAGCTGTGGCTGGCAATCTGCAAGGACCAGCACAGGATTATTTGAGAGCTGCCAGGTTGAAGTGGGTTAAAGTAGGCTCGTGTACAGTATGTATGATTTGCTAGGAACGTGCAAGTTTGCCATGTTGTCAGTGAGACTTCCTTTACTCCCCAGTTGGCCCACGAGGTGAATGATCGTCTCTCTCATATTTTTACAAGGGGCTGTGGTGATGTGTAGTGTTGAATATGAGATGGAAAGGGACTGATGGTTCGGAATCATCCATCCATCCATTTTCTAACCGCTACTTCCAATTCTGGGTCACAGGGGAGACGGACCAACAGGCACCAGGCAGGGTACACCCTGGACGAGTCGCTGGTCCATCACAGGGCGGATACACAGGTACAAACACAGACACACACACTCTCATTAGGGCCAGTTTTCCCAGAAGCCAATCAACCTACTAGCATGTCTTTCAACTGTGGGAGAAAACTGGAGCTCTTGGACGAAACCCACAAAAAAACACAGGAATAACATATAAACTCCACAAAGGGATCCAAAAAAGGGAATATAAATAAGACAATGAATTGAGAACTCCCAAATCTAAAAAGTACAGGAAATATCCTCCATCTGATATTGACTCGTTTAAGACGGCAACTTAAAACGAAAAACCATGACGAGATGAAAATGGTGTGCAGTGGAAGTGTTCTCTTATCATCGGCGTAAAGGTATTCCAAAACAGACCCTTCTTTATGAGATGGACAGAAATCATTACAAGGTCTATGAAAGATCAGAGAGTATGCAATAAAAAAAATAGACTGTAGAAAAGTACAATAAAGGCATAGTTAATTACGTGCTTACCGTTTTCATTAATGCTTTAATGAAACTCTGTATTCCACGAGGTAATACATCTATGGAGAGCATATGAAAGCATATACAACCGTTCACATACATGATGGATTTTTTTTGCCTTTGATCAACTCTTGTAGGATTATTGTCATTTATTTAGTTCTGTGAAAAAGACAAGGTTAATCCATCATGAAAAGCGGGGGACTGTAATAAATGGAGAAATGAAGAAAAAGGCACAAATAATTAGAAAGCCTGGCGGTAAGAGGGAATCAATGCGTAGAGCAGCCTGTAAAAGTATCAAGGTTATTACACAGGAGCAAAGGGAGAAAGACGTCTCTTGTATTTCAACCGCTAACCCTGGACTTTAACAAGCAATTAACAGGAGAGAGTGAAAATGGACAGACTGACAGCCCTGTTGTACTTGTACAAATCTGCTGCTTGCCTTTTTGCATCATGAAGAGGTCTTATTGAATGATATTCCAAAAAGGGGGCTATTTGCGATATGCCAAAGCACATTTTTTTCCCTGCAAGCTGCTACCCTTCTGACAGGAGTGACAGAACATGGAGATTAACAGGCTCGTGTCTAGAGATAGTCGTTGTCTTTTAGTGCACTGACACCAGGGGATTTTTAGGTCCCATGTGATGTAAAAATCTCTAGCAGAGCTAAGGCAAGGAAAAGCACTTACGGCTTGGGGGGGGAGGGAGTAATCTATTGTTTTGAAAATGACATTTCTAATCACACGGCGCCTGTTGCTTGCTGGGATAGGCTCCATCTCTCATGGGACTAGAAAATGGTTGGATGGATTACTTGTTGGAACCCAAAGTAACAGCTTAAACTCAGTTAACACTGAAAAGTTAGCATCTGGAAACTGAAGCTACAAATAAAGGAATAATATTTACATACAGGTAAAAGGAACCCATCATAAAGCAATAGAAATAAATAATATATAACAGAGTGTAATGGTCTCCATTACCATCACAATGTCTGTCCTTTGTGAGAGACTCAAATGGTGATGGTGCACAGGCTTTGCTCTATGATCACAGGTTCAAACCTGAATCTTGAAATGATGTCACTAGCTGACTCTGACTGTGAGGATTTCCCAAGTGAAAGTGCACAACTGACTGACACCAAACGTAAGGAGGCATAAGCCGGCCAGGGCTCTCTTGTCTCTCATTGACATAGTGCCCCTGCTGCTTCCTTCCGCTGTCAATAAGGGAAGCACTCCCCCCTCCAATCAGTGCTATATCTTCAGTACAGGCCTGTGTCATGAGCAGCTCAAATGTGGGTGAGTCAGAGGAGTCTGTCTACAGTTCTTCATTCTCCTATGGTTATGGTCTCAAGATCTGTGGCTGCGAGCCGACATAATAAACACACAATTGATAATTCCAAATCAAGTGTATAACAAAGAGTAATTGGCGATTATAAATGTATATACAAAAGGTCTCTGTCAACACACCCTGAATGAATGTAACACAAAATCTTATTATATGAAAATGCAGGGAGCAGAGTTATAGAGCTGCAAGCTTCAAGTTCAACCCATGGTAAATACATTCCTTCCACTCATTTTCCCAATATCCAGGAATCTATGACTTATTCAACTGGTACACAATCTACAGAAATTATAAAGTTCAGGCTCAGACATCAACTTTCTTTCTTCATTAAAGAGACAACAACATTTTGTTTACCTTCATAATAACAAGATACAATTTTATTTGATCTTTAGCTAAAGCCTTATATCTTGGTTCTGCTCCTCATATATAAGCGGGCTTCTGTGTTTCACCTTTATTGACTGGAAGGGCTGTTCTGCGGAATCTACAGTAAATGGTCTCAGCCTCCATGTTTATAAAGCTGCTGGGTAAACATTTCTTCAGCAATGTGCACCTGACAAGAAAATCTTTGGCTTCCTTGAACCCCGAATGTTCACAGTGTAAATCATCATTTCTGTTTTCACTACTAAGTGGTGCCCAGCTCCTTCAACTCCAGAACCCTGCTCTGCTCTGCCATTGTATCCTAATTTCCCTGTGAAGAGGCTCGTTGCCTGTGATGCTCTCCTCCTGTGGTTTTTTACTGTCATGGACCAACATTTGACACCCTCCAATCTTTTCAGTGCACAATGCTGTAATTCACATTGACATTACTGCCACTTAGGAAAAGTGCTTGTGCCTGTGCAGTGTCAAAATATGCTTCTCCGCTTTTATAATCTTCAAGTTCCTCACAACAAGTAGGCAATACACCTGGATTTAAAAAAAATAACAAGGAACCTGATTATTTGAAAGAGACATAAAAGCAGGTCTTTGTTTCATATTTCATTTGAATTGTCATAATGTTAGAATCTCAGTGAATAAATAGGGTAAGGGTGCTAATTGAAAGTATGGATTTCAAGAATGGCTTTTAATCTTTTTTCTTATTTTAACCATTGAAACATAAAGACAAAAGATAGGGTGCGGCCATTTATCACTACTTGCATATTTTGCTACTATTAGCTGAACTCACTCAGACTCTCAGAAACCAGAGTTTTCAATTTTGAATGAATGTTCCTTTCCCTTTTGTAAATGTTGGTTCACCATTTTGTATCCATTTTTCATCATTATGTGACAAAAGTTCATTTTTATTACTTCGTCTCACAGACGTAGACATCTGACTTCCTACAGCACAGCACTTCGGTAATTGTCTGGGTTTGTAAACCCATTTGTATGAATTGTGCTGATGCAGTAGAAATTCAAAGATGCATTTACAGACGTACTTATCTAACCCATAATGCCTTCCAGCTGGAGTCTTTTTTCCACTCCTGGGTCAAATGACAAAAGGGCCACAGTCCTCAGTCGTCTTTCTCATTTGACATTGAGGCTTCTTTTTGAGGAGATCCATTTCAACATATCCACCAGGCCCCAACAACAGAATGGCTGGTTTCAGAAACACAGAAGATTACAAAAAGACATCTACAGAGATTCAAAGATCTCTGTAGATTCAGAGATACAAAACACTCTCAATGGCAAAGGTAATTAACGGTTGCCTGATAACACGGAAAATAGCTTCAGGACACACAATGAGCTTCTTAATTGGATTTCAAATCTGCCACCTCATTGGGAAATTGGTGTCTCTATCCACTGACAAAGCTTTCCTGCTGTGTCCAGAGAGTGCTTTAACACTAGACAGTCATCATGACTGACCTTCATTCCCACTGAGAGTGCACAACACATAAAATAGGCATAAAGTGTCTTCGCAAAAACTTAAAATACAAGGAAATCCAATTGAGGCAGTGTAAGATGGTTTAGAAACCTTATTGGAAACTCAGAATTTTGCAGGATTCCCATCAATACAGATGAGCATTTTTACCATTTTAATATATGGAAGATTTCTTTTAGGTTTCCAAATCATTTCAAAGCACTCTTATTTTTTTATGCAGCATTTCCACCTTCAAGCCAGGTTTGGTAAAAAAAAACATGGATCCATTCCTTTTATTTTGAGCAACGTTCCTGAGGAGAATTAAAAAGAAAGCCGGGCGTTCATTTACTGATTAAAAACAATAGCGAGGAACAGAAAGAAAATTTATGTGAAAATTTATGTTTTAAAAGGGGGGCTTTCTACTTCTCAGAAAAGAATGGATGCTTATTTTAAATTTATGAGAAATCCACAAGAAAACCCAAGCAGACAAAATTGTATTAAAAAAAACTAATTTTGTATACCCATGGTACAGTAAAAAAAACAATCCGCATCAAGAATGAAAATAAAAAACATACTTTAAAAAAGTACATATGCACAACTTTGGCAGCTTCATGTAAAACATGACTTAGCCATGGAGGGAGGTCAAATACTGTTGAATAAGAAGAAGAACACAAGAAAGGCCATGACTAATAAATGGAGGGAGATCAATTAGTCATGTGTTTTGTGATTACCGCATAATCATAAGAGCTGATCATTAAACATAAGAACACAAGAAATGACTTACACAGAGAGGGAGATTAATTAGTTATCTGATCTATGATTAGTACATCATCATAAGAACATAAGAAAAGCTGCACACGAGAAGAGGCCATCTGGCCTGTGGAACTGCTTGCTCCTCTCCCGGGCTTCTGCAGCTCTCCAGCAGTCACAGGCTGTGATCTCTGCAGGCTGCGATGCCCCCAGATCAGGTAGTGCCTGTTAGTGGTGGCTCCTGCTTTCTTTCCCTAGTAAGCGCCAGCTTTCATCACAGCTTTGGTGGTGGGCTTGAGCTGGGCGTCTTGTGAGAAAAGGGATTGAAAAAAAAAACAGACACACCAATCACTCATATAATCATTGACCGCTGGAGAGGAAAACTTTTTTCCTTAAGTAACAGAGGAACATGGGGGGGAAAAAAAAGGCAATCACATCCAGGCAAAATGATTGACTTCAACGCCGGAGGTCTCTCGTTCTTTTTCCTTTTTTTTGTGCTGTTTTTTAGGTTTCCTTTCTTCACCCTGTAGAACAGAAGGGGAAATGAGAGAGGCCTTTCGGTTTCTGCAGGTGGCTGATCTGAACCCTGTGAGTGGGAGCCACTGTTAGTCTTTATCCCACTGCCCCCACCCCCCCACCCAGAGTTTACATTAGCTTTTGTGAGAGGACCATCGAAAAATGGTGGTCTTTTAGGGCATTCACAGGCACTGAGATGCCAACAGCAGCCAGTGACATCTGCCAAATGTGAGTGAGCTCTCCATCAGTTAACCCCTTCATCCACTCCAGAGCTGAAGGTACTCAGCTCTGACAACAAAATGCAGAGGTGGGCCTGTACATTTACATCTCCTTCCGCTCATACCGAGATATCAACTCGTCTCCTGAAATCCAGAGGCGTATTCCCCAGAGAGGATCTGTAGGAACTCATTTCTGATAACTCGAGTAGATTGGAATAACTTCATGGAAAGCTCCTTACATTGTCTGACACTTCTTGTTTGCTCAATAAAATCGTCCATGGCAAAGGAAAAAAAAATGTCCGTGTCTATAATGTGAAGTTTCACAAATTGGCACCCTTTGACTAGAAAATAAGGACGCATGACAAGATTTTTGAGACTTTGTGAGCACTGAAATTTCTCAGTCCGCAAGAAAGCCATGTTTTGCGCTGTATGAGCAGTGGAAAAATGGACATTATTGATAATGTGGATATTTCAGACGTTTCTTTAAAACTGTTCATTTTGTTCTTTTCTGCATCTTAAATGTAACTTTTAGAATCAAGCAACAGAAAGGAATCAAACCAAAAAAAGAGCCCAGCACCTGCAGTGATTCCAGAAAACGGCGTGGGAATATAGAGGTTTACCTTTTTTTCCTTTAATCACCAGGTTGGTGTTGACACACTAGTTTATTCTTTCCAGGAGGTGAGGAATTAGGCAGAGTGTGAAGAAAAAGGACAAGTGTTACATTACTACCCCCTCCCCTCAAAAAACAAAACAAAACACATTTTTTTCTTAATTCCTCCAAAAATTATTAACGTCACCAGAGTGCGTTCCAGAGTTCAATTGTAAGAGGGTTTGGTTTTGTTCTCCTAATTGTTCTTTTTTGTTGTTGCCTTCATCAGCCTCTTCTCGTTCTATGAAAAAGGGGGAAAAAATCTGAATAGCCAAGAAAAAGTTTCCCACAGTCACTGGCCACAGAAGCACACCATTGTGTTTTCTGTACTCCCTAGCTTGATGGACAACATTTCTATAAACGGGGAGCTGTTCTGTCAATGCATTCTTGCAGAAAAGGCAAAGGGAGAGACAGATTCTGCCAATATCTGACAATGCATGTTAACACACACACATACACACAAAAGTCTCGGCATTCACACTGGCAGCTGTCTCTCAGACCTTCACAACACAGGTGTTTTTTTTTTCTTCTACCAAGTTAGCCATTTTTCCCACTGAAGCAAAGCATGTGCAGCAATACCTGAGGAAGAGCATGCCAGACAGACCGATGAGGCCTGTCTTATACCTATATCCCTGCTGTCGGTTGCTAAACACCACAGCGGACAACAGTAAGGACATAACCAGCCATACACAGCGCTGAAAATAATCAAACTACTCTTTTGTTCGTCCCGATTCAAGAAAAAGGAAACTAGACTCAATATGGAAATACAACACCGCTCAAAACAATATGATTTGTGTGCCAGTAATGTTTACAAAACTTGATTTTATCACCAGCTGGAAGCATTTGACGAGTGTATTAACACTGGCTTCCTGGTTGGAGTTTAAAACTGCATAATAAATATTTTACATGTCCTGCAGCAGGGGTTCCCAATCCTGGTCTTAGAGACCCACACACCTGCAGGCTTTCCTTCCAGCTGAGCTCACAGTTTGATAATTGAGCCCTTAATTGACTAATAATTAGATTAACTTGAATCTTTCATTGTTTTCAATGTGCCTAAACACATTGTCAACTGGCTTTTAAATATGCCTTTAGATATTGACTGCTTTACTGTTTCGTTATCTAAAAAATGACATTATTATTTTATTCAGTTTCATAAGGAATTGAAGGTCTCTAGCTTTTGCAATGAAAACAAAAACATTCAGAGGTTCCAATCACATAAACATAAAAAAAGTTCAGGTAAGGATTCAATCAAGTAAGAAACTGGACTAGATTTATCACCTGCAGGTCTGAAATTCCCCTTTTACAACAGGAACCCTTTTATGACAAGTAAGGAAATATTTCTACTTCCAGATTTTAACATTTAAGGAAACTTTTGGCAAACAAATAAAGGAATAATAATAAACACTTATTTAAGAAGGACTGTCTTCTTTCCTTAGGATGAAAAAGAGATGAATAGTATTAAACATCAGAAATCAGCTAAGTTAACATGAAAGGAATTGTCTTTTTTTCTATCCAGGTTGTTAGCAGCATGGCGTCATTATTTTCTGTTTACTTTTTCGGCTTGGCTTTTAAGTCAATAACCACATGTAAATTACTAAGACAATATCATCTTTCCCATTTTTAGTGTTCAAAATCATTTGCATTTTGGATGTAGTGCTGTCGCAGTTCAGTGAACAAGCTGACTCTCCAGCTTCTCCAATTTGTATCACAGTTTTCATCTAAAATGTTTCGGTTGTGGACAACAAAGAGCATACATCCATGGTCATTAGGAATCTATTCCTTTTTCTCTTTTTCTGACATCGTTGGCCATAGAAACTCACTGACAGTTAATTACCATGGAAACAGCAGTAATGACTACTTCATTTTTGTTCTCTTTTCTTACATTCATTCTTCTTGAAAAAAAAAAGGATTTTGGTAAAATGACTCAACGGACATTTTTTACAGCCCAAAACAGCATCCTGAGGTGCGCTGGAGGAGAATTTTACTACATTGCCTAAGTCTGGTGATAATCTTCTAGCATGCTAAAGAGGTTGGTACAACAATTCAGTACCTAACATCTGTGCCCCCACATAAAAAAAACACTGTATTTTTTTAATTTATTCCATTCTTCTCTATTTCTACAAGCTGTTTGAAGGACAGATTCAAGTCTCTCCTTTATTCTGTAATATTCCTAGAGAATGTGCTTCAGTTGGCTCTCTCACTCCTCTACCTTGACAGGCCTTTCATTAATAAACCTTGCCAGCAGCTTTCTTGTGCTACTATTAACCTGAAAACCATTAAATGGAACCCCCAAGTCCCAGGTTTCTCTTTGTATGCAGGCTTCCACAGATAAGGACCTGAGGAACAGAAAGCCTTTTCCTCCCTTTGCCCTCAGCAGTGTCTCTTTTTTAATTAGCTGTTTCCACAAAAGCCCAAGAACAATAAGTCAAAATGATAAAAAAAACAATGCATGACACCATTAGACGCGGAACACCAAAGCTCGACTGTACTGACAGCAGAACATTAAAGCCCCCTTTTAAAAGTATGCCTTCTTAATGTATTCAGCGACTGACACTGTATCACATTTTCCCAGGGCTCCTGTAGTTTTCTGCACTTCTTAACTCACTGCTCCTTCTTCTTTTCCAGCCCCTCTGTTTGCTTTGACATTACTGGGATTTGAGCTTTTTTTCTTTACATTAGGGCTGGAAGGGTGGGGGGGGGGGTGGCGAAGCAAAAAACAATCCTGACCTTTTTCTTTGTTTCTAAAACACGAAAGCAGACATCTGATCTATCAATGTTGCAAAACGCCACTACGATAACATAACATTTTAAAATACAAATCCCCCAGCGGGTATTTGAAAAATGTATGTCTTCAAATATTGAAGTAAAGAAAATGAGTGTGCTTAAAATAACTTCAAATTGTTTGAAATGCAACATTGTTATATATTCATTGGAGAATACTAGGATATCTTTCTCGTTAGACCACGCTGGTTGTGCAAACAAATGTTCCCATCACACATATTACCAGCCTGAGCCATGTTCTAACATCACATCAGAGTTTTAGCCAGATGTGGAAATTCACACCAATAATTAAGTGGAACAGAACCGAGTGTGGTGCGTTTCCCCTAATTTCTTCATTGTTAGCTGTGAACTGGTGCCGTAATGGCGTGTTCTGGAAGAAGCACTGTCCTTTGCTTGCCAAAACCCTTTTGTTGTGTCTTTTCTGGCACAAGTGAAGATATTTTCCATTGAAGAGGAAAATTTGTAGTACGTTTACACTGAAAGCTTGGGAAACATTTGTTTTACAAAAAATGCATAGCAGTCAAATTAATTCATCTTTAAAATCAATTTGTTTTAGAAACTATGGGTTTAATGTTTCATTTTAAATAAAATATGTTCCTGGTAAGTCTGTCTCTTCAGCCAAATAGAGTATTATGTGATAACAGCCTGTTATAATATCAGGCCACACAACATTAGGTATGCTATTTAACGGAATTAAAGCTAATTGTTTTTCTTCTTGTACAGATACAATAAAGGCTCCCCCTCCTTTACTAAAGTATTCTAACCCCATATACAGCTGCACAAAAACTGGGATTCCCTTCTGTACTAATGTGCTACACTGTGAAAAAGGGGTATTACTCACTTTCACACATTGTGAATTTAATCATATTTTCCTTTTAACAGAACACAACATTAATATGTGGATTTGCCCTTCAAATGATACCCTCATAAAAGAATGTCATTCTCTCCCTTGTATAAGCAGGAGGAACATATTTGACTAAAACATTTTTTTAAATAATCATGTAACCCATTTTTAAAGAAATGTAACCCACATGTAAAGATTAGGGAACTATTTGCCTTAAAGAATCCATGGAATTAATAAATATGGTCAAAATAGAATAATGACTATTATAGCTCCTTTTTTTCTAGCTTTTCTCCCCCATTCTCTCCCCTAATGGTATTTTCAGTGCCGTCCATACAATTACCTTTGGAAAAGAAAAGAAGTTGAAAGCTTGGAAATATTTTTTTCACACAAAAAACCATTGGGTCCCCATGGTTGAGTGCTACCAGAATCCCCCTTGTAAAACTTTATGTTCTTATGTGATACCTCTCGCCATGTTGCTGTACAACCTTTCATGTTTCTAACTGGAGCCTGCATTGTTGGTTATTCTTCCAGCCTGTTCATTCTGATATGACCTTTCTTACAGAACCACTGAAGAATTCCAAAAACCTCTGGACTTTACAATCAAATGGCTCATATCTGATCAGATGTGAGCTGTTTCACTCAATAACAGTATATTTACACAAAAATAATATATTGAATTCCTATTTTTTAGCTAAGTATCATTTTGAATAGGTGGACCTATTCCTTACCCCATTTTCATGTGTACATCAAATGAAATTTTTGCCAACTGATTTTTTTTTACGGTGGTAAAATTATGGTCACTGTATTCTTTGCAGACTATTACCCCATGCAGTTCAACTCAGGGTATGAAGAAAAAGATAGTGATTGGGCCATAATGCCAAAAGTGACTTTTAGATATTTTCAATAGTTTGCATTCAGAGAAGTAAAGAATATACACATTTTAGGCAAAAACAGATTGTTCTCTAGATGAAGGCATCCTAACTTTCAGACTCCATGGTTTGAAATCCAGTAGGATTTCTTTTTTATTATTATTAACAGCTGCTTAAGGCTCAGGGGATTTAACGGGTTGCTCCTTTAACACTTTATTGGATCGATCCAACAGTTCTTCAACACTCATAAAATGAGTCAGATTGCCGACTGGAGTTAAGAACACGTAAGTTAGGACATTCCATTATCCAGAATCGAAATCTTGGTATAAAATAAAAGCATTATTAATCTGATGAAAACAGTCGGAATTTCAATAGTGAAAAACGAATCGACGATTTTTTTGTGTAAATGCTAAAACAACTGACCACTAAAGTCTTGAGACAAATATAAATAACGTAGATCGCTTCGCTTCACTTCACTTATTAGTACTTTAGCACTCTTTAAAAAATACTGAACTCCCTTGTCTCGATATCTGTGTGTGTAATCTACCTAGCTGTAGCTGTTGAGCCAGGTTTTTCATTTTTTTGGACATAAAGAGTTCTAATCTGAAAATCCAAATAGGAATAGAAATCCCATATATGCTTCAAAATTATTATTGGTTACAGGGCAAGTTGGATATAAAGTTAATATATGAAAATTTGCATATGATTTATAAATCAATTGTAAATGTTATAAATGTTGTAATACTTATTTTTGCATTCACCTCCAAACCTTCCCTCCCTGTCTTTCCACCAATAGCAGATGACTCTGGATTGATGTCACTCGAGCGCGACGTCGCTTCACTTAATCGACCAATCATCAGGCACAACGTTCAACTCCTGAGCCAAGGGTGTCATGGCTGATTCGGTGGAGACCAGTGCAGAGAGTTATGAAGGAAGCGACCAAGAGACGAACGAGGCGAGAACATCTCCTACAGGCACTGTTACAGAATGTCTTTGTGACATCTTCACTGCCTTGACCCAGTTTAGCGCAGAGGTTAGTGTAGAAGAATATGTACAAGATATGTGACGAGTTAAATGTACTGCACTTATTAATTATTGTTGGGACTTGTAGCTAGCTTTCTGTTAAAAATAAAATGTGGGTTTTAAGAGGTGTTTTGTGCTTCGGTACAGGTATCTGTAATCTTAAATGTTGCATAAGAAGGAATCTTGTCAGTAAGAACAATTAAGGTTTGCAGTTACTGTAACTGTGTCACATTTAACGTAGTTTGCTGTTTACTCATTTTAAACATGTTTTAACAGTTTGAGTGCGCACATATAAACTGTAGAGTACATATTGTAAAACGAACTACGTACGAGTGTATAACAGTTGCAGCCCCGCAGTAAATGCCTCCATAACGTGTAAGTCTCCGTTGTTTAAACTTCAGCTGTCATTAATCAATTGCTCACACTAAGCCTGTACAACTGCTTCAATATTTAAAAAAAATATATTGTCCGTGATCATAGGTTGGTTGCTATTCCGTTTCTAGAAAATCCAATATGCCTTTAAAATATTTTGCAATAACGTTAGAACTCATATGAAGCTCTTGCTGAAAAGTACGAAGCGCCTCGTTATGCGAATTTTATATGGTACTATTCTCTCCCATTTTGAGCTTAACTATTTTTTTTAATGAAAATGAATCAATGAAAGAGTACTGTACTTCGAATGAAAATGTGAATGAACTAGTTTTTTCTGCAATTATATGTCACGTATTCAGTTAAGGGATGGCACGGTGGTGTACTTCTACGCTTTGCTGCCTCGCAGCGTTGTGGCCTTGGGTTCCGTTCCTGTGATACTGTCCATGTGGAGTTTATTCTTTTCGTGTAACTTTCCTCCAGGTACTCTGGTTTCCTCCCACAGTCCAAAGACATACTAGTAAAAACTGGCTTTTGGAAAAATTGGGCCTGGTGTGAGTGTGTACATGTCTTGTATGTGCTCTGTGATGGATCAGTATCCTGTCAAGGGTGTCTTGTTCCTGTTGCTCTGGCTCCCCCATGACCCTTTATTGGATAAAGCAGTTCAAAAATGGAAGCATATGCAGTTAATTCTAATTAATCGAAGGTAAATCGATTAAGGAATAGTGTGGCACAGTTGGACAGTACAGGACAGACCTCATGGCTGTCTTGGCTCTTGGGTTAGGTTCTGGACTGGGGCACCTTCTGTTTGGAGTTTGAATGTCTGTGTGGGTTTTCTCCAGGTGTCCTGGTTTCCTCCCACCTTCCAGAGACTGGAAGGCTATTTATGTGTCTTCGCTGTCCCTACATGCTTGTGTATGCCCTGTGAAACGTTCTGTCTTGCACCCTGTGCTTCCAGGATAGGCTCTGTGCAGCCGTGCCCCTTGTCACGAATAAGTGGCTTTCCGATAATGGATAGATTAATTATATTAAATAATCGAGCTAGGGTTTATTTCGTGAAAAGGCAACTCCCTTCTGGCATCTGCCTCCCTGCAATTTTGATTTTTTTCCCTTCATTATTCTTTGATGTAATATGGCAAGCCAATTTGAATGTTTTTTAATGGGTGCTTCACTGCAGACTGGCTTTGTCCTCTTGGTTTTAATTAAAGAGTAAATAGGCTAAACAATGGGGCAGCAGTGGCACGATAGTTAGCTTGCTGCTTTGCTGCACTGGGGCCCTGGGTTTAATTCCAGACCTGGGGTTTTGTGTGTTCTCCTGGTTTGCGTGGGTATCTTCTGAGCGCTCAGATTTCCTCCCAATGTCCAGAGGCATAATATAAGCTTAATTGGCTTCTGGGGAAAATTGCCCCTGGCGGAGGGATGGCTCTGTGGCTGAGGATCTGCGCCTGTGGTTGGAAGGTTGCCGGTTCAAATCTCACGGCCGGCAGAGGAATCCTACTCCGTTGGGCCCCTGAGCAAGACCCTAACCCCAGCTGCTCCAGGGGCGCTGTACAATGGCTGACCCTGCGCTCTGACCCCAAGTGTCTCTCTCCTTGTCTGTGCATCTCATGGAGAGCAAGCTGGGGTATGCGAAAAGACTAATTCCTAATGCAAGAAGTTGTATATGGCTAATAAAGTGATCTTATCTTATCTCTCTCTAGTGTCAGTCTGTGTCTGTGTGTGCCCAGCGATAGACTAGCATCCCGTCTAGGGTGTATCCTGCCTTGCGCCAGTTACTTATTGGGATCGGCTCTGGCACACCCGCTTACAAGTACCAGATAAAGTGATTCAGAAATGGATGGGTGGAAGGATGGTTAAACCATGTCTTAGTTAAAAGTCTTCATAACAAGCAACAGTGTTTCAACAGTTAACAGACATCTTCAGCTTCCAAAACAAAATCCTGTCTTGTGTTGTGGTGATGAGGCAGACATGGTGGTGATATAAACCCATCTTTCTTCATGGGTTTCACATAATACTTGTGGGAAGCATATTTGTAATGATAGGATATATTACCTAAGTGCACCAGTTCTGTATATTTGGGGAAAAAAGCTAATTGGAAAATAGAAGGCTGAACTCCATCAGGACTAAGGCATTGAGTAGTACTACAACAATCTGGCATATTGACTGATGCACATGCACTTCCCTGTCTTTTTCAAGGTTAATTTAGGAGCTGATGTATTACAAATTGTCGCAGACCAAAGCAAGCTGCAGTTCTCTTCAGCTACTCAGCCGGCACAGCTATACAATTCCATTCAGCGTCACATTTCCAAATTACAGGTAAGAAATCAACACATTTAAGATTTTTTGTTGCTAGTTAAATTATAATGTAAACTCTCTTAAAACTGTTTTTTTCCCCTCAAAAATGAGGCATCCGCTTGTAAATCATTCTACAAATGATTAAAACTGTATTTTGTCTTTTTTTGTTTACTACATCATTTTGAAACATGTGGGTGTTTAAAGATTTCAAAAGTATTTGGAAGAAACTTCTGATTTGTAATTTAATTAGAAGGTAAGAAAATAAAGATAGTTATAATGATAGATGGCAATTCCCTGGCCAGTTTGGTAGTTCGTAGCTAATTGCTCCAAGGATCTTATTCAGCCAATTCTTCAAAGAAGCTTGGTTATTGACTTTAAAACCCATAACCAAACCTATACAACCCTTTGGGTTAAGAAGTGTCGCTGGTTCTCAATTGTAAATTATATTTCTCATAGTTCTTGAATTCGATTAGATTGAATAATTAATTTTTTACAGATTATTTTTGTTAGCATTATAGTTTAAGCGTATCATGCTTATTTGAGTAAAGTATTTAAAAAATGAATTTATTTCACTGTGGTGTATATTCACCCTGTTTTTTGTTTGGATGGGTTTATTCGGAACCTAACTGAGTTTTGATATGCTTATATCCGATGACTTACATTTGCACCCATTTATACTGACTAGGATTTAAACCTACAACCTTCCAGTTATATATTTCAATAGTCAAAATACAGCTGTTTCCCCCTGTGCTGTTACATGTTTAACATTATATGTTGGTTAAAGATAGTTGTAAAGTGTCCATAATTAAATTTTTTTATTTAGATTTAGCTGTTTTTTGTTTCCCCTTTTTTTCAGTTGGTTTCCAAAAAACTCCAGCGGCTAATGTGTAAGATGTCAGCTGAAAGCAAAACAGCAGCAGAAGGTACAGCCAGTAAATCGGAAGTCAATGGACGCAGTGCAAGTGACATCTCATCAGGAGACAGTGGGAATAAGGAGCCAGAGGAGGCCAAGGGTCATGTGGATGAGAGCGTAGTGCAGATCAAAGCTGGCAAGGCAGAAGTACGATTTCACTACTCTTCCCTTGTGTAGAAATTTGGAAGATTTCTTAGTAAATATTTACCAGAAATGCTGTAGATCAGAGATGAGGTGGGCAACTCAAGTCCTGGGGGCCACAGCGTTGCCTCATCCATTCATCCATCAATTTTCCAACCACCTCTTAAAATTCAGGGTCACAGGGGAGCTGAGTCTATCCTGGCAAGCGCAAGGCAGAATAAACCCTGGATGGGATGCCAGCCCATTGCAGGGCCAACAACCACAGACGCGCTCGCATGCATGCATTCACACCAGGGCCAATTTTCCCAGGAACCAATGAAGCTACCAGCATGTCTGTGGACTGTGGGAGGAAACCAGAGCACCTGGAGGAAACTTATGTGAACCCGGGGAGATCATTCAAGCTCCACACAGATAGCAGCCCAGAACTTGAACCCACACTGCTAGCCACTGTGCCACTGTGCCAGCCTGGAATAAATACGCTGAAATATAAAAGAAATCCACACATGTAATTCCACACATACATATTGAATGCATTGGAAAAGAAAGATCACAATATAGGGTAATATACCACAGTAATGCTATTCCTTGTAAATATAAAAAGCAGTTTGTGCCTCATCTGAGAATATTTTAAGATCTCCCATTTGTTTCCATAGTATGAACAGCAGTGTGTGGATGCAGGCTAGGATTATTGATTTAGATTTTCTTGCTTTAGGCTAACTAACCAAAGTGGTTAGTACCCCTTGCAGCAGATAAATAGGTAGAGCTTGATTTGTGGTGCACTTGCTTTCCATCAGCAAATACATGAAACACTGCTTATTTGCAGATTCTTGTTTTCAGATATTGTCATTTTTAGCATTTACCTTTTCACTTTGTGAAAAGAGCAGGAAGCTACTAGAGAGATGTCAGGGAAAACCACACTACTAGGGCTTGCAGTTATATCTTGGACAGAGAAAAGGGAAGCTATCTACCAGCTTTTTGAGAATTCATCATCATGATTTATGTTGTATACAGCCTTAAGGAAGAACAGTGTGTATCCTTAAAGCAGGTAATATCAACCTTGGCTTTTACAGTCCTGCACTTTCATGATTTCAATGCATTGAAAATAAATTGAACCTTAATTGCTTAATTATCCCATCTAGTAAAGATAATTTCAATCTGTCTTTATTATCAAGAATAAAGGCTTGGAGTGGAAGAGCTCCTTTTTGTTTGAGTGGGGCTGCTGGTATTTTGCTCAATGCTGCATGGGCAGTGTCAGACATGACACAAGGATCTGTTTGTCTTGGACATTATGAGAATAATTTGCTACAGAGAAACATGTTTGCAAGAATCTAGGGATGCCCAATTCCAGACTCTCTTAAGGGTCTCTGTATATAAGCTTCACCCTAAGAAGTAGGAAAAAATAATCAGACAGCTCTAGTTAAGATGGTAATTGAGTTTAAATTCAGTTTGAGTAAGAGATTATTGGAATGAGAGCCTAGAGCTGGACACACCTGGTATAAATGTATTTAAGATTCACAGGTGCAGTGTGAAGGCAAAAAAAGTGATGTAACTGATGTACATTTATTCTCTGTAGTAGAAGTCCTTATATCCTGAATGGTTCTCAAGTCTGTGGTAAAGAAAGCCTTTTGAAAATTGTAATGGGATAAACTTCGTAGAGAGATTTTCAGTACTTTGGTATTCTTTGATCGAAAAAGTAAATATTTTTGTTGCAGTTTGGTAACATGGCATTGTGATTCTGATTGTGTATTATCTTCATAACTGCCAGTTGTCTGAAACTGGATTGATTTTTTTTCTTTAACTATAGCTAATATTATACTCATTTCACTTCACAGATTGATAGGCGAATATCTGCATTTATTGAACGCAAGCAAGCGGAGATCAATGAAAACAATGTGCGAGAATTCTGCAACGTGATTGACTGTAATCAAGGTAAGAATTGTAGTTTTAAGTGCCTGTGATAGCAGAGATTGCCAATGTTTGTCTGAGTGCTAATTTCTTTAAATGTCAGGTCGAACTAAGCCTTCCACAAAACCACATATAGCTGACCATAGTTGCGATGTGAGTAAGCCTCAATTGCCAGTATTGTGTGGAAATTGGGTTTTTTTTCCCCAAAGTAATACAGGTAAAAAAATCCATAAATATTTCTCAAATATATTTACAATACCTCAAATGTATCAGTTTTGCTATGTATTACAGTATAAGGAAAAATGTTAAAGAATAAGGTTAATCTTGAAATTAGAAATTATTTTCATGACCGCTTAAAGCCAAAGGACATTTGGCTTGAATTACATTGAGAAAGGTGCAGCTGTTAAATACAAGGAAAACCTTCCAAATCATTGCAATATAAAAAATTAGAGTTCAGTACTTATGTAATGCAGTAGTTTGTGCCTACTATCTACTGGATAGAAATGATATCCATCACAGGGATATCCTCCATACTGCTGGCACCAATTTGGATAGCTAAGTAAGTGGGAATAATTGGACTAAAGTCCCTGACCCAAGAATACTGCAGATCTGTCTGCAGTGGACACTTGAACTCTGAGAGCTATAGGGTATGGAGTCCAGTGCTTTAACCACTGTTCAATGCTGCCCCCTGTAGTGCAGTACAGGAATTCAGATAGTGCAGAAGTGCTGTAAATACAGAGTAACTCAAATATAACAGCTGTACACTGAAAAAGGAAAATCATATGTGACAGCAAGCGGTGTAACAGTCAATAGGTATGAGCAGATGAGTTGCCAGTTGTGGTGTGAACAAATGAGGTTTGAGGAGAACACAGCTAGTGCTGAGACATGGCCTGAACAGTTTGGATCATGTGTGATGCTTTCTGTGAGGCGCATCTCTTTTGTGTGATCTCAGAACAGTAGTTTTGCTGACAAGGCAAATTTTGCATGTACAGTACATTACAGTAAGCTTTGGTCATAAAGTTAGATTTTTTTTTTACAAGAATGAATTGAAATGGTGGTGACTGATTCTAATGAAAACACAACTCAAAGTCTATTATATATTTATTATGAGGTTTGATGTCTGCTGTTTTATAGAAAACAGTTGCGCCAGAACTGACGCTGTATTTACGCCATACCCAGGATTCAAAAGCCATGTTAAAGGTAATGTCTTCTTCCTGAATTTTTAGAGTCTTGTGTTTACTTTTACATTTATTTTAAACTGTTTTAATGCAGTTGCTTGTTTATGGCTCACAAGCTTTCCAAAACAAGGGGTATCGTAGACAGAGCTGTATCGTAGGTTACTGACAGTAATTAGTGCAATTCAAATATACTGACAGTTTATATGAAAAACCAGGTTAGGGTAAACTAGCTGTGGGGGTTGACAACAAGCCTATACAGCTGTGTTCTTCAAATCTGTTCCTCAGAGACCACAGTCCACTAATCCTTGCCCATTTTAGATCTGGGGATTGATATACAGTTACCTTATCAGCTCAGCTAATTAAAAGTTTCAGTGAAATGGACTGGATTTGTACAACAAGATCAGAGATGTCTGGTTGAGCTCTCTTGAGTGCAGGGCACTCAGTGTTGCTGTGTTGTAGTGACGAGGGTTGTGAATACCTACGGGCCGCAGACCAGGCCTGGATCGACTGGGGAGGCCGCTGATGGACCGCGCCGTGTTCTTACAGACTGTGGAAACCCTGCCGTGGAGGAGAGGCTACAGAACATAGAGGCTCACCTCAAGCTTCTACCAGGTACATCTGCCACTCGGTCTTCTGTTCATCCTGCCTGATCCCCCTGTGTTCTGTTTCTTGTTCTGAGTTTCCAGTCACCTTTGTCAAATGCTCAGTCTCTCTGTGGCTTTAATCTTGCTTTTCCATATTTACGCCTTTTTTATTTATTTTTGCATTATATTTATTTTTTATTTAGTTCTGCATGAGCATAAGGTGTTTTTAAAACACCAGTGTCAGGTGAGTAGTGTGCACATACCTACACACAGTGAGCACATTTACAAGCTATTGAAGAATGCACATAATACAGCCGATAGGATCACGATAATAATAATAAGTAATAATTGCTTACACTTATATAGCGCTATTCTGGACACTCCACTCAAAGCGCTTTACAGGTAACGGAGACTCCCCTCCACCACCACCAATGTACAGCATCCACCTCGACAATCCCAGTGTAGATTAGTTCTCACTTGTAATATGTAGCATTAGCATGTCTTGTGCTGTTAAGCACATCGGTTTTAAAATGTTCTTAATGTTGTGTAGTGTCATATACTGTATGCCATTGATATAAAACTTACAGGTTGAACTGGGAGAAATAGTTTTTGTGTTCATTTTAGGTGGACCAGTCCCTTTAAGTATTTATCAAAGACTGAAGAGGCTGGAAGACAGAGTTCTGGAGCTGGAGGGGCTTTCTCCTGAGTATTTTCAATCCATGGTATGTACATGGATTTCCAAGGAGTAAGAATGAATGACAAAGCTTCAGGATTTGCAGATTTTCTTCATTTTTTTATCTTTGATCGTGAGCCGATGTGATTTCTTAATCATAAGTGAAACCCACTATTTGTAGCCAAATCTAATCATTTTCACTTCATGATGTGAAAAGGCCCTGCACTAGTAGAATTCAGATAAGGCTGTGTAGTTATCTAAAATAATTTCTCTCTAATTGTTTTGCCAGTCCCCTCATTTTTTATTTTAGCCATTTGATTGTTTAAAAGCATATGACTCTCCGTGATGACTTCATATATGTTATCAAACTGGACCTACATAACAGGCAAAGTAGACCTTCACAACTCCTTTTGCTATTCGCAAAAGTGAAATAACTGAGAAGGACATAGTGATAGTTAACTGCACGGCAAGTTGAATTTTTTTATCAGTAGAAGTCCTGTCAGAAAACTGTTATCTGCTGTATGTGTCCATATATGAAAGCAAAGGTGGTTAAGTAAAAGTAATAAAAGCAAGACCTTGAAATAATTATTCACAATAGGCAGAAGAGAACAAATCATGACCTTTGTAGAATGTAATGTCTTTTTCCTAATTGTTAACCAAATCATCAGTATGCATCAGTAATGAAATTATTCAGGAAGAAAGAATGGAACAATACAAATTATCTGACGGGGCTTATTTGCTAGCTTCTAACTGAGGAAGCCAGCACATATAGTGAAACAGTCCAGTAGATAAATGCATTCAAGGACATAAAGCAATAAAATGAATGTTTCTTCTACATCATAACCACACGTACAGGATTTCATTAGCATATAATCAGTACAATACCCTGTACCACCTCTCTTAAAAATGTAAACTCCTGACTGCAAAATATTTAGTAACTGCTAGTCATAAATTGTGGTTATCTTTTTCCTTTTTTATTGACTCCCCCCAAAAAATACCAGTGTTAGAATTCAGCTATCTAACTTAGCAAGTGAATCTACTTGAGTTTCCAGCCTCCTCTTGTACAGCTAAGGGTAAGCCCTCACTTTAGAACAGTTAAGAGGATTCTCATTTTCTCCATGTTTCACGAGAAAGTTAAGTGCATCTCTAAATAAACAGCAGTTTTGCGCCCACTGAATTCATTTCCCTGTTAATGCAGATAGAAAAAACATGTGAAGAGTTTGAAGATAATCACGATACAATGTTAAATGAGAACATTCTCTTCTCATGAGCTTGACAATGAGTAGTGATTAAGAGCATAAACAAGAAATATGTGGCACTTTTTCTGTGGTCTGGGGAGGTGACGTTGGAGGTGGTCAGGCATGCTTGTCCAGTCTGGTGCTGTATTCTTTGCAGCCTACCTAAAACAGTTTGGCTACGATTGGGGAGTCAGACTCAATTTGTACAGCTTAATTGTTTTGGGAGGTTAGTTACTGTAGAAGAAAAAAATGTTTTCAATGCAGGCTCTTTTGTTGAAGCTGGCTGCTGCCTTTTCTGTTTGGTTAAGGATCACTTTGAAGTGGTCAGTCTGCCAGGCAGGAAAATAGTTCATCAGTTCAGTTTACATGCCTGAAGTCTTAAGTTAACGTAATCTATTAGCAAACAGACTTTTATTTTCTTCAAGGCAGCTGTATATCTCATTTAAATACATCTCTATGGATCGTATTCCAGGTCCCGTGGTTAAAAACACTGTTGCTCCCTTACATAGGTAGCTTTAAAAAAAAACCGTAAACTACCCTTTCAACATTTGTGTTGTTTAAAAATGGCTATTGGAATTTTAGTATTGTTGTAAATACTCCTGTAATCACCATGCCTATAATGTTCATTGTAACTGTTTTGTGATTTTGTGGTAGGACAAACATCAGAAGCAGTCATTTTCCATTGTGTTTTATAACATTCTGCTTGCTTTTGATTGTTCTGTTTGACTGTTGGTTTTAATAGTTATATTTATGGCATAGTAAAAGCAGACCTGTTTATGTGCTTTACGTAAAACTTGACAGACTCTGTTCCAGATAGACAGTGCCATTTTAATAACTCGAAATTTTCAGTAGTTGCAAATATGCTCCAAATAGCCATATCCTTAGTGGGTGTTTACAGCAGAATGTGAAACACCCAAGAAAGAACAAAGAGCTAATGCCACAGAAAACAACTTTTTTTATTAAGAGTAACTCTGTCATGTGTAAAAAGTTACTCGAATAAAACAATCTTCAAATTCTGTTGCCTTTTTTCACCTGATTCCTGTATAAAATAGAAAAACACTGGCTACTCAGGACACTGAGGAGGACGAAAACAAGAGTCATTGCCATTCTTTTATATACAGCTGCTATGCAGACTGCTTGAAGAGGAGCTCTCACTGACTGGAGCAGTTCTGGTGTATGTTAACTGAACCAGACTATTCTCACATTTTTTTTAAAAGTGTTAAAATACAACATGGTAAATAAGACGCATTATGTTGCAGTATAGCAGAGGAAATGGTGTTAAACTTTTTTTTTCATTAAAAAAATGAAATGTCTTTTAATTGCATCTTTATTTCTGTGTAACAGTTGCTTTATAGTTCCTTTTTTAACCAACCTCTTCCTTGTTTTTTTTTGTTCTGCTGCAACAGGGCTATCTACATAAAAGGCAGAAGGTGTCAGCACCTCAGGTGAGTGTGCGATTCCTTCTGTTCACTTTTCAGCCTTCAGCAGTCTGTGTGATTGACTCTAAATTGCTTGTGTTTATTCCAGCCCTACAGCCTGATGGAGCTGGATGGGAAGATTAATGCGCTCAAGGCAACGCTATTGAAGAAAGTAAATGAGTCTCTGCCGATGGAGACTGACGAGTTCTCCTTGTGAAGCCATTTCCAATTCACAGGCTGTAACCTTCGCGGCTTGACTCCTCCACTCGAACAAAATAACTTGAGAAAAAAAACGAACAGACTGTAATAATGAATGTGATTTTTTTCCTCTCTCCCTCTCTCTCTTTTCAATCTGTGCTGTCGCATATGTATTCTGTTCTGTTAAAGGAAAGTTCTCTATTTTGATACACATTCAAGAACAGTTATAATAAAATGCTGGAATGGCTGCCTGAGGTGAGGACAATGACTAGGACCCTGGAGAACAAAGAAAGGTGGTTTAGGCAGCTCTTCTAGCTAGAAAGTTCATGGATGGTTGACTGGTATTTATTGACCAAAGGTTTCACTATAGAAAGGTCAAGGCTTTTCAGAAGAGGGGTAGTCAATATTAAATCTGTTTTTTTTCATTCCCCTTTTTATACGATAGGTTGGGTGACTACATCTGTAACCTTTCATAGCTGGGACAAATGTTTATCCATTTACCTTGGATCATAACAGTGTAATTCCTGAAAAAAAAATAATTGAAATGATAGAGAGAAGAATCCTTGGGACACAATAGTATACAGTTTTACAGTAAACACAAAACTATAGGTTAAGGAAAGTGGTAAAATCCTGTTTAAACTAGCGGTTACCTAGGAGTGCAGTGTCCTGTTTTTAGAATTTTCTCTGATGTGCGATTAACATCAATCAATGTAGAGGAAAATGCCTTAAGGCTAAGCAGCAACACTATGTAACATTACAATATAACCTAAAAAAACATCACAGAAAGCTCTATAGGCATGAGTTTTGTACTTAATCAGAGTCATGTTAAAATTCAAAGCAAATTGGTAGAGCTGCCAGCCTTGTTATCGGTAACTGTATACAATTTCTTACATTAGGAATTTGTCTTTTTGCATACCCCAGCTTGCTCTCCATGAGACACACAGGCGGGGAGAGAGAAGCTTGGGGCCAGAGCGCAGGGTCAGCCATTTATGCGGCTGGGATTAAGGGCCTTGCTCAGGGGCCTAAAAGGGGATTTGAACCGGCACCCTTCCAGCCACAGACACAGATCCTTAGCCACAGAGCCACCGCTCCACCCTGCATGATCAAAAGCATGATCATTTGTGTCACCCCAGATAATTGATCAGGATATCTCTTCCCATTGATCTGTAGAGTACTAACATGTTTAGTAGGCTATGGATATAAGTTATCTAATCTATTTCATATTTATTGTCAATGTATACTTTTCACAAGTATAACAGAAGACTGACTGTGTGGTGACTTTAACTCAATTAACCCCAAAAACATATCTTTGTACATCAATGATTTCCTATTTCATTTCAAATGAAGAATTTAGAAGTGGGATGCTGTTTCTTTCATGTATTGTTAAACCTCACTGGTCTACCGTTGAGGCAATCATGCCTTGGTTTCTGCTCTATGGAATTGAGCTTCCTTATTTTCTCTTTGTCTGCAACATGTTGAAATGGTTCCTAGTGTTCTGTCTGGCATCACAGATGAGGAAAAGGGAGCTCTGTGTAAGTAACTGACTGTGACACGTGAAAGATGTCTGAGGTAAGGCTTATTTTGACAGGAATGCCAAAATGATCTGACTAAAAATAGATATTTCCCCTTTTCAGTTTTATTTTCTTATGGAAGGGTGTTTCTTATTCAATGGAAGCAGCCCAAACACAGCATGCAACCGGTCTCTTATACTGTATTAGTAAACGTGAAAATATGTTCAATGTACTGTATTTTAAATTCCAGGCATTATAACAAAAGCTTCCAAACTGCAAAATAAGAACTTTATACATTTAAAATGCTGCTAGGGTATACTGTCAAAATTATAGAAGTAATTACAACTAGATTTTACAAATTCAAAGGGCACTAGGATATTTTTTGGCAGAACGGGAGCTGTTATAGGAACGTTATTTTATTACATGACTTATCCGTGAAACCAATACTTAAAGTGCCTGTATGTACCTCAGGCATGTAGGTGAAAAACCTTTCAATAACAAGGCACAGGAAGACTTGCAGTCTTATATCACAGTTAAACCTATAGTGCTCAATGAAAAAGACCTTTATAGTGTTTTGCATTTAAGGATAAGAACTGTTTTTTTTTTCTAGTATCTGCTATGAAGTATCTGTTTTAAGCTATAGATTTTATTCATTGACCTGAGGCACATAATGCTAATTGCCACTTTACGTAAAGCAACTTGGGATTTTAGACTTTGTATCTGGCATTTCAATGTAGCCTAATACTATATGTAAAGACAGGAAGGCAGATTCCATATACCAGAGCAGCTGGAAAGACTAGCATTTAAAACAAGGATGAGCAATTCCCTTCATTGGCTTCACAGGTATTTTTCCAGTTAGTGGATGATTAAGTCCTAAAAACACAGGTGAACTTACTTCTTACCAAATGATAAGTTCAATAAGTAATAATGAGCACAGGTATGATGGACTCAAGAAGGCTGTGATCCAGATCATGTTCAAAGTACAAAGATGTTGCTTATTTAAAAGATATGCAAACCTTATACCAAGGTTATTGTTCTAGAGTCCCTCTTGAGCAAAGCAATCCCTTCCCACAAAGGTGTGGATCTCTCCCATGAAGCTTTACCTGCAGTCCAGAAAAATGACACTGAAAGCACATGTTGTGAGAGCTAGCAGTTGAACAACATTTCCCACCTCCGAACTGAAATATGACCAACAGCGTTTTACGACCAAAACAACAGAAAAATCAATGAAACACATTAAGATGTGAAGGAAGGGTGGACCAGGAACTGCCCAAATCATTGAAATGGAGAATAATACGAACGCTGATTTTAAGGATAATACAACTGCCCCCTAAAAGATGAAGGTGGTGTAATTCTTGTCAGCTTTTTAAAGCAGATTTGTGTCAGCTCTGAAGGTTTTGTTTTGTAGGAAATGCTTTCACAAGGTTGGTTGATCTTCCTTCTTCCATCCATCCATTTTCTAATTCATCCAAGTCAGGGTCGCAGGGGAGCAAAAGGTGCAAGGCTAACAGGATGCTAGTCTGTCGCAGAGTACACACCGACACAAATATGCACACACTCGCACCAGGGCCAGTTTTCCCAGAAGCCAATGAGCCTATCAGGATGTCTTTGGATTGAGGGAGGAAACCCATGTGAACACAGGGGAACAGACAAACTCCAAGCAGATAGCACTCCAGGAACTGACCCCAGGACCCCAACACTGCAAAGCAGCAATGCTAACTACTGCACCACTGTGTTGCTCACCTAGCAATATGTCTATTTTTCAGTAGATTTTATATACTGTACACACTAAATGATGCTGTGCTTTGCTATTGGTACTGCCAAACACATGATGTGGTAAGGCTGCTTGAGACCTTGAGAGAGTGCTGTTAAGTCTATTGGAACTTAAAATGACTCAATTGTGTGATTTTTTGGAGGTTGAAACAAGGCCCTAATAGACTTTCAGTTTAAGAAAATTACACCTTTTATAGAGGGCAAAATATTCGACTGGTAATGTGTGGATGATCGCATGGCTGGTGAGGTGTGTGGTCTGAGATGGAAATAGTGTGTACCTTATCTCCACTTTTCGATGGATGTTTGCATACCCACCCCTAAAGATAAGCTACAGTTATACAATATTGCAATTCTGAGATTTTAAAAAGGCTCAGTACATTACAACCCAGTTGAAATCCTTGCATTTAATTGTGTTGTATATCTATAGTATTTACCTTATACTGTTTACCTTAGGTTTCATTATAGACCCCCCACTGCATTGTTTCAGTGTGTGTACCACTAATCTCTCACACGGATCATTTTCAATTAATTTTTCAAGACGTTTGTGCAAATAAAGATCGTCTTCTTTGTTTATTGCAAAGCTAGACAGCTATATTGTGACAAACACTTGTGATGTTCTTGTAGACGATGTCTTGAATGATACAATGGAGCCATTACGGTTGAACAACCTGTGAGAAAAAAAGACTTGTGTTATCTCTCAATGAATGCAATACACAGAAGGAGTGGTGTGCATAACAAAATGCCTACAGTCATTAGCTTTCTCTCAAGGCAGATGAGCATAAAGGTTAAATTGACTTTGTAGGATAGAGACCTCTCACACTCAGATAAGATGGGAATGCAATGTGACCTATACAGTTTAGTTTAATAAAAACGGGGTCAATAGTATCTATGTTAGTGCTGACTTTTCACTAGAAAAGAGTGACCTAAACCACCTTCACTGAAGCACAGCTGTAGAATGACTGTGAATCTCTTGATGCAAGCAACAGCCCCCGCTGTCATTGTGAACTGAGGTTAGAAATATGATTGTGCCAACAAGAGTGTGAATAATGATAAATACGGATCTCAGAGAAACAGTAGACATTACTATGAAGTAACCCTGCCATGTAATCTAGAATCCTGGTCACTACATGTTTGAAAGCCTATTTGGCAACACAGTTCATACAAAATCTGGCATTTCATTAGAAGTTCATGCTATAATACAATTATCACTACCACCTAACACAGCAGCATCGAGAAAAAGTGACAAGCAGACTTTTATGAAAGGCAAATATTCAGTGCCGTTATGACCTTTTACAAACATTTTAAACTGCATCTGCGACTTCCTGGTTTCCTTATAACCTAGAATCTATCATCACACTGCACTGAAAAAGATTATTGACAGACGTTTTACGGTGAAAGTTTAGGCCATTTTAGACAAATCTTGCTCTTCACTTATCACATTTTGTACTCAGTGTGAAACGTTTAATATCAGTCATTGTAATGCTTCGTTGTACAAATTGTGTACAAATTGGTGTGATTGATGTCACTTTGGCATCTGCTAAATTGTTATTATAACAATACTAGTAAAAATATCACAGCACATCATGGCCTTCAGATCCAGACTGAATTGTTTTCTAAGACTACAGCTATTGTCAAGAAATTACAGATGCAAATGCTTTCCATTGCTTCTGCTTTATAGTCTGTTAAACCACTAATAAAGCAGTTATGTTTCATGTATTCATTTGTGTATTCAGCATTTAATCAGTTATGTTTGAAGTCTTTATTGTTTTAAATGTACAGCTCCTAATTTTCATTTATAACCCATAAGACATCTACATAAAACCCTGGAAGAAAGTGAAAAGGGCTATTAAAAGTTTACTTCATAGTTTAAGAGTCAACTTTTCATCCCCTCCTTGATTTGTATTACTGTTATATACAGTACTAAATCTGCCCGTGATAAACCCATACAAGCTCATCTCATACGAAAAGGTTAAAGTTAATTCTGCTGAAAAATGTATGCCCTGTGGGTGTCATTATGCTATATGAAGAAGAGGAAAAAAATCTGTTGTTTTTTTAATTAGACATTTGAGAAAACAGCAATACAAAGAATGCTCCTGGTCTAGATTACAAGTAGACATGCTCAAAGAACATTGAACAACAACATATTATTAGACTTGCTGAACACCTACCCCAGCATAAAAACACATTTAAACATTAAAACATTGAATATAGACAGTTTTGCTCATATCCGTGAATGCTGTATTTGTGTGAAAGAAAATATTTAATGGGAATTGTAAGCTATTCTTATACCTGTATCATTTTATTAAACATAATCAACTTCTTATCATAAATGTAAAGAAAAAAATGCTTCACTGGTGCCAATAAGCAATGCACTTCTTACTGCTATAAAACTGTAAACCAGAGGGGAAGTATTTCTTCCACACATTTCCAAAGACAAAATGGGGTGGCTGGAGTGCATGAAACTCTGGGAAATAACATGAACAACTGACTCATCACAGTATATTATATACAGTTCAAACCACAGGTTTAAGGTATCTGCAAAGCCCTGCGAAATAAATAACAAATAGCAAAATAGCAAAACAAAACATTTTTTGTTCCATATAATTTAGATAGAAGAAATAAACATTAAACACAGCTTTATGGTGGTTTCCCAAGAGCACGGAAATACAAAAATTAGACAATAATTTCAGGTAATGTAGTGAAATGTAATCGAACTGATGTTCACTCATTAATAATTCAGTAAAGGGTTCCTGCTGCATAACTAACCTGCAGACAGATAATAAGATAATAAGAGGTTGATAGAGAAAGCCACTCTCCTGGACGAAGATTCCTACCTGACATGAAAAGTATATTTTGAAGTTTAATATATAAAATGTAGTTTAACTGTACAGAAGACAACCCATTGCGAACGGAGTGAAAACAGCTCATTTAAAATTAACAGTTAAAGACAATACATTTTGACATGTAAGCGTTCTTAAATTTGTAAGCACTATACTACATGTATCTGCATTGTCCTCTGGAGTAGTTTCTAGGACATACTGGGATAATTAAGTAAATTAAGTTCTCGTAATTGAGTAAAACAATCCCTTTGAGATTTTCTCTTTCACATACCTTTTAAACATTTGCTTACACAAAACTGCGAGAAGCATATGTCCACAGTGCTAGACACAATGCAGACAAGGAGCATTGTTGTAAGGCCCATTGTCTGAACACCGCCCTATGATATCAGTTAATGAGTATAAATTGTCCTGCTTAAAATTTCCAAATGGGTTATTAACGTGAACAATGCTCCCATTCCAGCTTCCCAGCCTAGCACTTTGCTTGCCTGTTTAATGTTCACATCTGTTGGATCTCCAGGTTTTGTGTGACAGTGTACTAATTGATCTGTGAAGTACTGCTTACCACAGGCTCGTTTTTTTGCTTCATTTGATTCGCCTAATATTGGTACTTTATGTTCCCAAGGCTAAAGGCTTAAATTATAAAAAGGTGAATGTTTAAATAACAAACAGATGCAAGGAGGCAGGATGGAGCAACAGTGAGGATTCTAGCCACTGGCCACTGCATGGTACTGGGTTCAAGCCCTTGGTGTGGACAGTGTGGTTGCAACCCGCATTGTGGGTTAGGAATGATAGCTTCTTTTTACACATACCGAACGGACATCTCAATCCATGCAGGCTGCAAGTGTTCCATGCATTTTAGGTCTTGAATCCTCAGTGCACTTAACACTGCAAAAACTAAGTAAGCCCTAGATCGATCTTAACCTTTAACAGCAACAGCTGCCCTTGTCAGGCAATGAATTTGGGTTTTTTTGTCTGGTATTGACTACAACACACAAATGTTACACGAACACCGGCAACGTCCAGCAAAGTCACCTTTGGTTCTTTTAGGGGGAACTGGAGGTTTCAGTTATCTGCAAAGTCACTCCCAGTCTGGGGGAGGGATCCCAGTGCAGTCACCGGTCCAGGACAGGGTGGGCGCTGGGAGAATTTGGAGTTGTCCCCTGTCAGTTCAGGAGCGAAGACATCCTTTTCAAACAAGACAAATGACACACCAATGACCTCACAGATGTTGAAGTTATACAGCAGCTGGCTTTAATACTCGCCCCATTCCTACTGTATGTTGTCGTTTTTTGTTTCATTACGAAGCATTTATACTTTTCTTTCTAATTTTTTCTCTTTCTAATTTAGGTTTGGGTTTCTGTGTACAAAAAGGCCATAGCACATAGCACTGAAGAACAAACCCCTCATAGGTTGCCTTTCAGAGGTTATTACATGACTTTCGAAGGATGAAACAATTCATTAGCTTTAGAATTAGCATTAAAAACCTCCTATTTTATCTCCTATTATACAGTACATAAAAAAGAAGACAACATTATTAACTTCCTTATCCAAAATTGCATAAAACAATAATAAAGCCTAAAGTATTACAGACCTCCTTGGAAGGATAACACTAACTTCCCCCACGACAGGAGACGCAGCCTTTGGAAGTAGAGGAATTCTCTGCTCTCTGGGAATAACCCGAGTGATTCAGTGGCCATGATCAAATCCCAGCAGGGGCAGAATGGCATTCATCATTAGCTGGAGAGGCTGTAACACCACTCAGGGACAAGATACATATTCTGTCAAGAAGGCAACAGCATTCTGAAATCAGCATATCGAGGAAAAGTGAAGGTTGTAAGCTAATGCATGCACAAAGACGAGCAATTAGAACACTGCCCTGCAACACCAATCTCAACAGCATCTCCATTTGTCCCTATTCACCAAGCATCCATGGCCAGCGTGGTGAGTCATGGTCAATTGCCTCATTGAGGGGAACTTTCATACTCCAGTACGGTGATCCTCACTCCTGCTCCTCAAGAGCAACAGCCTTGCGCGCTTTATAACCCAAACCCGTCAGTTGTTAAACAGTGGTAATTAATGGCCATGAAGTGAATGATGGCTTTAAAAACTCATGCTGAAATGGAAGCCAGGAGCCTTTCCTGAGCCTCTCGAGCACCAGGAGCGAAGATCACTGCTGAAGCAGGATTGACTGTTGTTGGTCATTTCTTTAATCCATCCATCCATTTTCTAACGTCTTTGTCCCATACAAGTTTGCAGCGTAGTCAAAGCCTATTCCAGCAAGCAACAAGCACAAGGTAGGATACACCTCAGACAGGACGCCAGTCCATCACAGCATTTCTTTAATAATATGTATTTATGAAGAAAAAAGTGGCATAGCCAACAGCCACAGCTAAAGCATTAGTTTGCATTTCAAGTGACCCATCAGCTGCAGAAGTACATTCATATATAGAGAAGTACAGGATTGTAAGCCCTCTCTCAGAGTGGAGCCACTGCAGGAGCACGCTTTGTATATTCTGTCTGAGCAGCAAGCACAACAACAGGTTATGCATTTAACCAGAATATCTGACTGTTATTTTGAACAGTTAAAAGTGGAATCGATACGCTAAACCAGCAGAATTTCTAGAATGCTGCTGACCTCTCATTCCACTGAGGATTAAGATTTTTGAGAAAAATATTTTGCGTGCGCCTTCAGAAATGATCACCTTACTTGTCTTTTTTATATATATATATTTTATATATTTTTATATATTTTAAATAAAAAATAACCTCTCTATTGGCATTTGCCTTTCAGCTAGGGGAGCGTCGAAATTCTTTTCAAACTCTGTGTTATTGACCGATCCAGAATAAGGGAAAAAAATCCATTTCGCTGCCAAAAATCTTTTGTGTGAAATGTTTCCCACAGGGTGGAACGTAATTACATTTTGAGTGACCCATTCCTCCCATCGTGAACAGTATTATATGTCTCATGTTTACAGTGATTCTGACTGCTGCTCAGAATGCGGTCTTTACCTTGACTTGATAAAAGCCCAGAGTGGATATATCCCCACGAACTGCTGGGTCTTAGTCCATTGTGAACCTTGCAATTATTCTTGAGCTTCCATCTAATCTTTGAAGGTTACTTGCAAGTGCTGAATGGGGCAGTTTTCTACTTGTCTGGCTTTCGTCTTGTACAACTGTATTGTTTTTTGGAGAACAGATTCATATCCATTCATAATTACGAGCTCTTAATAGGCTCAACCTCAAAAGCTTGCTGACTAGTCAGTCTCAGTCCTTATTCATTTATGGCACCATGTCAAAAAAGACTGTTCCTCATTTGTACCTGAACAATAAGGAACAAGACTGAATCTCCCACAGGGACAAAAGAAAGCAAACAGCCTTTTGATTCTGAAGAACATTAGATTCTGACACATTTAACATGGCCTTTTTGTCCCAAGTGTTACTGCTCAACGGTCTAAAAAGACCACCTGTTGGTTACCTAGGCTATGTTCCTCCTTATTATTATTGCTATTAGAGGTAGTGCATCACACAGATTTGAATGTCAAACCAATCTTTCTAGCTTTAAAAAGTCTTCTGCAGTCCCAAAAGAAAGTCTGACTTGGAAAAGGGATTTTTTCTGTCATTTTCTGATTCCTAAGGATCAGAAACCTCCGTCAGGTCTCTGCTAAAGATTGTTTTGTGGGACATTCATCTTGACGTTACTGGTCACATTATGTACCATTAATACACATTGCAGGTATTTTACTAGTTTTATTTAAATAAAGCATCCAATAAGCAAATAACATTTTATGAAATTCTGAATGAGAATGTGTATTACCACAAAGAGCGTCTTAACTAACATACATACTGCTTTAGTGCCATGCTTTCAGATCTTTTGATCTTTGTCTGCAGTACTACTTATTTTACATAGCGGTACATGTTAACTTTTCAATTGTTTTTTTCAATTCTACCATAATTATCATTTGTCTTGGTCCAGACATAATTAATATATAGATATATGTTTTCTGTGTGGAGTTTGTATGTATTCCACATGTTTGTGTGGGTTTCCTCCCAAAGTTATACTGGTAGGTTAACTGGCTTCTAAGAAAACTGGCCTTTTGTGTGAGTCTGTGTTTCTGTTTGTGTCCTGCAATGGACTGGTGTCTTGTCCTGGGTCCAGGGTGTATCCTGACGTGCGCCCATTGCTTTTCACGATAGGCTCCGGCTCCCCTTGACCCTGAATTAGTTTAAATTGGTTAGAAAATGGATGGATGAATATATGTTTTGCTTGTCTGTTTCTTTCCAGAGTCTGATCACACAGGGCCAATAAACCTGTAATACTGTGGCTCTCATAGCTGAAGCACTGACTGGAACCAGGCATCATGGTAAGAGATCAATTCATTGTGTGCATCATTAGCTGGAACTAAGGCATAAAAAATGTCAATACATAGTCAAAATGCTGTCTTTAAAGCTACAACTGGATTAGTATATTAGGATATTATTTAGTAGTAGTTTATTGTACTGCATATACAGTATCTTCCCAACTCATCCCACAGGGGCTGGGTTAAAGCCTGTTGAAGCAAGAGGCCAGCACTCACAGGAGGTCTCAGGGTCTTGGCGATTCTTGTCACTTGAAGAAGTCCTTTTTCGCCTTGAAAGCCAGGGGAATTTCACTGAAACAGCTGTTGTGGTAACTGCTGAAGAAGAATGGGTCTCAAAATATGGGCAACATAAGACATGGTGTGGTGAGATGTGATCAAGTAATCAAAATGTCACCGCAAGCAAGTGATCAATATCCGAAACACATTCACTTTATCATGCTAAAACCAAACATGCATATATAGAATGTTACATTATAGAATTATATTTATTATGTTATATTATATTGTGTGATCAATCATTTGTACCAAGGGTGCTGTGGTTTAAGGAAGTATACCATTAGATGTTAGAAATGTTTTGTAATGTGAGGCACCCACTCAAATTAGAAACCACTTGAGCTTTCATAATAATGACACTATATCACTGCACATTAGCGAAACACTGTGCGTACATTCAGCCTCATATAGGGAATGATATATGCTGTGCTAGGATGACTTTAAACCCATATAAGTTGATTTTATTATCATTAAATGATTGATTCTGTAGTTTTGGAAAACCATCCCTTTATATTTAGTACAGATATCAGATATTTTCATGGAAGCTTATTAACATCACAGAGAAAAAAAACATTTTTGCATTTATACGAGATAATATTGCATTTTTACAAGAAACATATTGCGTTTCTTCCATACATTTTAGTCAGATACAGCAGCAATTTTGGTTTTCGGATTGTATTTTGTTCCATTAAAAATAGTCTGTTCTTCACAGATAAAAAATGTACAAATGTACAAAGGCACTGCTGTTCATGTTCAAAATGTAGTCTATTAAATACCTTTATGCCATTAAAATGGCACGACAGAGAACAGCAGCATGAGATAGTGAAGCAAACAGGTAAGGAAAAAAAACACCAAAAAGTGGGACCGGTAACTCATCTCCATTTTATTTTAAACTGCATTTCTCTTTTTTGGTATTTTTAAATGTGTTTAGGTATTCATCAGCATGTATGGTTCTTTTTTTTTCCCCCCATCAAATGTGACATTTGAAAAGGCCCTGTCATTCTTCCAAGCCAGTTTCTCCCAAAATGCAATTGAAATCTCAAGGACCTTTTGCCTGTTAAGCATGCCCAAATACATTGAGTTCAGCCCATTACAATCCTCTCCACATCCGCTCCCCCAAGGCAGTGCCCTCCCGTATCTATCCCTCGCCAAAAGGAGAAAAAAAAATCACAAAATACGCCTGTGTGTTCTCCCCCCTTTCAGCAGCCAGGACCCTGGAGGGTTAACACGGCTGCCTATCCTGGCTGTTTTATTGCCTGGATTGCTCTGTGCTCCTGAAACAGCAGGAGCAGATTCAAGCAATTACAATCAAGTCAGGGCACATGCCGAGCCGGAGCAGGGTGAGCATGAGGAGGATACTGATGAGGCACTTAGGAGAAAACCCCACATCATCCACGCTCATCAGCAACAACATGTCGCCCGCGATGAGGCATTAGCCGCCTCGACAGCGCGCTCGCTGCGCACTGTTTGCCCCTCTCCCCAAGGCCCCCTCCCCCGTCCCCTACCCCCCTGACCTGTGGTCACACTCCCATTCCGCCAGGCAGCAGAGCGCTCGGAGGACCTGCTGCCCCTCCTGCCTCCGTGGGAGTGCCGGCGGTTGTCGCAGCAGGTCTTGCAGCGAGGCCCTGGGGGATTCAGAGGATCCCTGATCGCTGTTCTCGAGAGTAGGCTTGGTTCTGAAACTGGGCCCGAGTCAAAAGCCGAATCAAAGTGTGGGAGAGCTAGGCTTTTTCACAAGACGCCCATTGCACAGCAGTTTGACAGCGCCTGCCGTGACCAATAGAAATCAACGGGAGGCCCCCGATATTTCCAATTTGGAAGTTTGGAAATCTGAGAAGTTACTATGGCTTTTGTGCATGGTTTGTATCTCTTTATGAAAAGCCTGCACCTCTGAAACCGAGGACATGCTTGGCAATAGGAGTCTTCCTATTTTTCTCTGCCTGTGCTCTGAAATCTATATTGTTTCTATAGCCTTGATCTCTGTTCCTTGTGTATCTTCATGTTATGATTTGTAATTTAAAAAAAAACAATTCTCGTTTTATTTTTATGTAGAAATGACATAATGCAGATTATGGTCATACTGTGTAAATCTAAGCCGTTAAAAGGAAGTTTTTTACATACTTGGTGTGAAATGGGAGCAACACTCAACTGGTTTTGTCAGCAAAGAGCAAACTTCTTATTAAAATAAGTCTTCCCCAGCCTCCAGTCCCTCAGAAATACTCCCTATTATTCAATTACGTTTTTGCCTGACGCAATGTCTTGGAGCCTTTTCAGCTCAGGGGCTGAACTTCATGTTACGATTGATGTTCTTTGCTGAGACACGATGCTGCAGCCACTCGTAAATCTCATTACCGGACATGTTTACAAGCCGGGAAGGGGCGAAAGCGCCCTGTTGTCATTCAAATGACTTCCTCTGAAGGAAACCACTCAGTGGAGAGTTTTCTAGTGCATTTCAGATTGTCAACAACTGTTACATCACAGCTCTAGGAAAAGGAACATTCCAGCTCCTGTTAAGAGAGGCTTACCAAAGTGGGAATCTGGAAAATCATAGGCTGTTCACTGCTAACTTTGAATAATTGTATCAAAGGATTCGCCGATCATCTCTGTGGCTTTTTTTGTGAAAAATCCTTACATTTTGCACAATAGCACCCACCAATACATTTAAACATTTTGCATTTGCACTTTGAATGTTTTGAGTCAGCTGTGGAGACACAGAGAGACACAGGAGCCGCAAAGCCTTCATAAACCATCAATACTCTTGACCAGGAAGATATAACTCTGTGCATATACAGTATGTAGGATTTTTTTCCTGCAAATTAAGAAATGCCAAGCCAATTGTTTTTACAGCGGGCTAGTAGGACTGCAGAGCAGACTATTAGATATAAATCTAAATCCTCAGAGAAAGCAAGTTACACACAGGCTTCAAAATCTGTCAATGCAAGATCATTTATCAAGAAGTACCGGCGCAGTTGTTGACCCCAGCACACATCAGGAAGAACAAGTTTAATATAGCCTAAAATCAGGAAGCCAAATTGTTTAAGGGGTCAAATATGTGACATTGTGATCCACAAAGTGAAACAGCACTCCATAAGAGGCCAGTTTGGCAGAGATAAAGGTGTAACAATATCATTACCTTGTAGTCCACTCTTATCAAATGTTAGAAGTTAAGAAAGGTAGGGTTTGGTCAGTATTACTGTAGGATGGAAAACTAAGGGAAATCAGGTAGCTGCTGTAAGTGGTGTTGGTGGACCAGTAGGTAGAGCTCTTTATTTTCGTCCAGAATTTCCAAACCAGTACCCCAGTATGGTGAAAGTGGTCTTTGTGCTGCTGCTGCAGAATGGCTCTTGTGCGTATTACACATATGTGGTGAATGAAATGGGTCCCCTCCCTCCTATGTGTAAAGTGATCTGAGATGTTATGGAATGCAAACTGCAATAGATACATAACCAGTTAATAATTATATGCAATTATATGCAATTTTATTCATATACTGTATTGCATAAGGGTGTTTCAGACTTTTCATTCACACGGCCACTGAAGTAAGGGATAGGACACATTGATCAAGAACTCTTTCCAAAGCAGGATCAGAGCTTTATGAGGAGATGAAGAAGAGAAACACAACATCTCACCAGGGACAACCGCAACTGAGATGATGGATAAGGGATACATTGGGAGCTCACAGATGCTGACCTCTCTCCTACATGAAAGTAAAAGCAGAAAACAAAAATCATTCGTAATCTTAGGTGAAGGAAGAGACAGACATCTATTAACTTTTATGTTGTGTTTTTTACATAGTTCACATTTAGTGATGTGCTTGGAACCAAATCCCATTTTCTTCCACAGAAAAATGATTCAAATGTAGAACAATGAAACAACCAAAAGTACTGTATTTATAAATGTGATGTTTATAATGTGACATTTTTATTGATAAGCAAGCATTGTTACTGATTAATCCCAAACTCTTCCATATAAATATTTGATCATTTCCACAGTAACAACAGCATATGGACATCTGATTATCAGGCTATAACTTTAGGACAAACCTGAATATAAAAAGTGACAGGATTTGTTTGTTATAGAAGCAGCCTAAGCTGTAGAAAAGAAGACTGATGAAAAGTAGATATCTTTAAGAGGGCAGTTCTAATGAACTTTGGTTAAAAGCTTTAACGTAAAGATCTCTCAAAAAAGGTTTTTTCACTAGATACCACTGGCTAAGATGAATGACTGTCAATATGAACTTACAAGACTTATCACCATTGAATATGTATAGTTTAATACATGATTTTTTACACTTATAATAGAAAAGAGTGTTAGAGATTAAGGGTGCCAATACTCAAGTCCTGTATTTGATCCATCACAAAAAACCAAACTAGCAGTTTTATGGTTGACAAGTTAAGCCCTTGGAACAGGAACTAAGATCCCAGTATAAACTCCACCAAGAACAGTGCGGGTCTCTGTGGATTCTTATCGATGAGACCCGGGATGTGTTACAGGGCACGACACTGCGGCACACAAGTCAAGAAGCACACTCGCATCGAGACCCAGTAGCTTGGGCACTTTTTTATTTATTTTTTTTTTTAAACAAGGCTTCTGCACCTGCTTTGGAAGCAAGTTCCCTTTTTTTAATTTAAAAAAAAAACACGCACGCCATCTTTCTCGGCTCCTCGCAGCCATTAGGCTTCACACCTGAAGCTCTCAGCCCTCCTGCTGGGGTCTAATCTTGGCATCATTCACCCCTAGAGACTATGAGTGCTGCCAGAGGGGCTTCAAGTCGCTCTTCAGCATCTGATTGCCCTCCCAATGAATGTCACCATCTGCAAAAATTACTTCTTCTTTCCTTCTCTTGAAACTGTAACTATTTGGGGTAGAGAAAAGAGAGGGGGGACTGGGGAGGGGGGACTCTGTTCTGATGATTAATAATTAACTGGTTGGCGGCTGATTTTATTTTCTGCTTTAGAGCTGCTTGAAAAACTGCACTTAATGCCAGAGGTTTTTTTTTCCTTTCCAAGAGGCATGCTTTGTTGTTTTTCTCACATGCATGGGCTGCAGACTGTAGGCCTTTGTTGATCTAGTTCAAGTAGCCCTGTCTGGGACCCTAACGGGCAAATGGAAAGGGGGACATGCATGACATATCCCACACAAAGGGGCCCTACAGTACGTCCACTGCACAAGCAGAGGCTAAGACCATCTCAAAGCAAACAGGCTCTCATCTGCTCACCTGACATTTCTGCACAGGAGAGGGGGGCTGGCATTTCTCCACAGCTGGAGAACGAAATTTCGTTTGCAGTGCGATTCTGTGGAAACGTAACTAATGGGAAATCAAAAAAAACAAAGCAATGCGCTTGTGGTCAGGAGACCAGATACAATTCTCATTGCAAATTAATCGGTTTTTAAGAAAACTGCAGACGTATTCCTCATGCTGGTATGGAATTTATAGCTTACAAGCATTCTTCAGATAGCATGTTTCTTCAGGTCTGTATTGACATTGCAACCTAACCTATTTTGCAAGGCTTATATTGCTTTTTATATAACACAAAACTTCCACAATACGAAAGATATCAGACACCATTCCATCTGGCACACTGGGAAGAGTGAAAAAGCTCAGAACACACGGGATTTGAAAACCAAGTCTAATGTCAAGTCTTTTTTCACAAATGCAATTCAGAGAAACATTTAAAAAAGGCAAAGTTTCTGTGACCACTGTTGAGGTTTAAAAAAAGAGTCAATGTAAAACAATAAACATAGTATTGTGTAAAACAGGATGTTGTTTTAAATATCAGACCTAGCTTGTATGCAGAGAGTAGCAGACATGGTGAGCAACAATATGAAAATCTCTCCTAATTGCCAAAGTAGAGGGGATTAGTATTAGAAAACTTTGTTTTTTAATAAGCCAAAGAGAGCTAATTGGGCAGAGTTGAAACTGGCTGGCAGGAATTAAATGGTATTTTCAGTGCAAAGTGCTGAATGTAATTAAAGCTCAGCCATGGCAATCCCATGATGCCCCCTGTTTTGCCATGTTTTAAGATGATTTTCATTTGTGGGTCATTCCTTGGAAAATCACAACATAACAGAATTGATTCCCAGCTGTGTAGTTAAATTTCACGTCTCAGCTTCTCTGATCTTGTGGTTCAGCCTCCATCTGAGATATAGGTAAATATTGGTGTTATATGGCAGCTAAGATCAACTAAGTTATTACATTAAAATTAAATTTTGAGTACATTAAAAGCAGAATTTGACCCTAAAGCAAATTATATACATTTAGACCAAAATAAAAAAGATAATTCGATTAACTAAATAATTTATATCATCCCTCTCTTTCTCCTATTAAATCCTATTAAATCTTTTAACTGAGACAAAGCTTGTTGACTACAACTGTTATGTTAGGCAGTTGTAGTTTCAAATCTGAAATGAAAAGCAATAGCAGAATGATGATGACTTTAAATAAATGATCAAATAGTTTAAATAAACATCATTAATTAATTGACTTTAAACAAACATCAGGTAACTGAGGACTAGTATAGACAATCATTCCTGGCTTTACTTGAGATGTCAAAGACTGGTGGAGATGTCAAAAAATGAACAGGTTGGTTTATTTAATTCCTGAACCCCAGTCAAATATAATCCTTATATTTGTACCCAAGGCAAACAGAATTGCTGTTTTTGAACCCAATATATCAGTTAAATGAGTCAAATATAACCTCTGACTGAGAACTGAGAACTGAGACTGAGAACGTTACACATTTGTCAGTCACATCTGAGAGGGTCGAATGTTCAATATGTTCAGATGACTGTCCTGATTTGTCCAGGAGTGACCTGCTCATTGCCTAATGGACTCTCCAAGGCTTCAACATCAGCTGATCTCATTAGCTCTATGCTGACCCCTAGTGGAGTTGCACGTTGTTTTACTGTGCAGATCAAATTGAACAGAGAAAATGCACATTGAAACTCTCATACTGTTCTCACGCCAATTTCTCTTGCAAACAAGGACCATGTTAAGACGAACACAAAAAAAAGCACTAGAAAGCCATGGAGTTCATTGGTTATATCACAGTCCCAGCAATTCCCTTATTTCACCATATTTTTCAAATCTTTCCTTTCATAATAAAAACAAAGGGTTTTTATTTAATCTTCCTTTATATTACAGCCACAGGATTAATTGGCAATGTGCAGAACCCTCATCTTCAGCACTCACACGCAATCAACTCCATTATTAAGAAAGTGGGTGTTGAATTTTCAAGTTCTGCAGAGAAGTAGCTTGACAGGTACAGTATATGGTGTCATTTCTTGCTTGCTTTTTGGAAATATCACATAAATTCTTCTAATAAAACCACTTGTGACTATATTAATAAACAGTATCAGACAATTTATTGCAACAGAGGAGCTGTTATACAATGACCAATCCCATAGGCAAGAGAATAGTGTTTTGTTTTGAGCTGTGCTCTGAGCAGTTCACTGGCATCTTATCTTGGGAGAGCTGTGATATTCACTCTGAATCTGTAGACATTTTAGAGAGGTTCTTTAGTTTGTTCCATAAGATACCCACTGATGTAACAGACATGAGAATTTACCTTTTCTGCAAAATATGGCCTGAATAGCCGAAATAAAGCTTAAATGGCCTTCAGCTCTTCCTATAATGGGTATATACCTGCTGAAATTCCAATGGTAACCTTTTGATTTAGGAAAATTTGCCATAAATCCCATCCCAAATTCAACCTCCCTCCTATGTCCGTCACGCTCCGTCTCCTGTGGACTATTCCGAGTTCAAATCCACTCAGAATATTAACGTAGATGGCTGGTTCGAGTTTGTCTAGCAGCAGCAGAGTGGATGGGACCCAGCTCCATAATGGCCGTCTCCGTTGAATTATTCCACTTTTGTTTTGAAAAGAAATGGAGCGGTGTTCAGCCTATCTCCTTTCTTCCGGAGGGCAGCGTGGCGTCATCCCACCTGACACAGACAGTGAAGAGGCAATCAAAAGAGCCACACTTTGACAAAACACTCCAGCAGGAAAACACACACACACACACAACATAATGACTTTCTCACTGCTTTTATAGGCAAGCATATCACACATCCTAGGACCCAAACTGCACATCTGCACGGCATAGACAGTGCCACTGGCAGAGGAAACAATGAAAAACAACATGTCCATTAAATTACTAAGGTCATGCACTGCTAACCTCATTTTAAAACAGACAGAAATGTTGTCTGCTATTTCTTTGCATGCTGTGGACGAAATCTTGAGTCACACATTTCTAATGATTTTTTTCACGTTTCTTCTAAAGTTTTGCACTGGACAACAAGGTTTCAAACAGAGCATAGTCCAACAAATGAAATAGAATTAAATAATTCAACATTTAAGGGAAAATATTGTGTCTAATGAAAGAGTTGTCCAAAAATGTTCTTTTTTATGTTGCCATTATTATCCCTTCTTTCTACCAAGTCATACCATATGAGCAAGTCCTGGGGCCATCACGCAGTACCTAACAGTTTTGCAGGCCATGCTTAGATGCTTAGAAACACAGAAAAAACCTTAACATTAAAATGTAAAACTAATTCAAAGAGAGAACCAAAAATATCTTTGAAGGAATCATATTATATTGCTGCTAAAAGTATTAGGACAGGAAAATAAAGGCAAACTATTGACCTTTCACAAAATTAGATATGTTTCCAATGCCACTTCATAATGCTGCTCTAAAGCTGCAGAATGCATGAATAATCAATGCTGTGCTATTATATTTAATAGCAGGCACACATGTTGTTCAGCAGTAATTTCTTCACAATTGCATGAAAGGTTGTGGTAGCTGAGGATTTTGCAAGAGAGCTTTCTTCTGAACCCAACAATGTATGAGACTCAAAAGTCGAGGGGCCACCTAATAAGCACAAAATTCCAGGTGACAGCAAATAAATTCATTCTGGAAAACACAGAGGAGTGTGCCTGCATGGGTTTTACATTTCAGATTCGGAGTCTCCACCCCAAGATAACCCACCCCTCTGTCAACCCCAGTTCCTGTCAACAAGGCAAAAATCAATTTCATATTTTCTGACTTAATCCAGGATTGCACTCAGCGGTTCCTGAGACTAATAAGGTATGCAATAGGAGTAAAGTCTGAAGCTAACGAAAGCAAAAAGCAAAAAAAAAAACAAGCCAGTCTGTATCTTGGCTGTTTTCCAGAGAAATGATGTTCTTACTGCATTTCAGAGACAGAGGGTAGGGAAGGAGAGAAGGGGGGGAAAAATCGATAACATCTGTGGTATGATGGTTAATTAAAGCAGCTCTTCAGTCAGGCTCAAGATGAGTGGCTTGGCCTCAAATATAGGCAGCTGAAGACTGATTATTGGGAGAGAATGGTTTCTTAGCAATAAGTGGAGAGGCCAAAAGCTGCCTTGTGCAACACAGAAAAGAAGGGACTTACTAGTCTGGAGTTGTGATCAGGGCAATAGAATATGGAACCATTAAATCTGTGGGCTACCATGTCATTTTTACACCACATACAAAGCTATCAAGTATTTTTGGCTTTTTCAGAATTCTATCTAAAACAACCTGTGGATTTCTTGTCACGTAATCATATTTATTAAAAGCCTTGCAGCAATATACAGTATAGCTAATCAATTTTTATTTTAGTATGATTTGGTTTCAAATTTGTAACAACTTGTAGCAGATAGCAAAGAATGCTTGTGGTCATTTTAAAAAACAGATTTGTTTATGGGTTTTATCACTCCATATTATTAAGCAAATGAATCCAGCACAGTTTTGCATAAATTACAGAAACCACAATCTCAGTATTATGTTTTTTTTAAAAAAAAACAACGTCCTAATTATCTATGTACCTTTAAATCACGGAAAATACTACTTTTGTACACAATTCACTGTGACATTAAAATATTTAAAATTTAAGTGCAAAAATATATTTTCTTTATTGTGTTGTAACAAAGGAAGTAATTATCCAAGCTAGAAATTAATTTGAGAAAATGTTACAACTTTTGAGATTAAATATTTTATTTAGGATACTATGAAATATGAGGCCTAGACTTCACTGAACAATAATAACAGCCCTAATATGAAAAAACCTTTCCTTATTAAATAAATCATTTTAGATTGTTTTTTATTTTGCTGTCTTTGTGTTTTTTTACTTTCTAACCACGAGGAAACAATCTGCGTGGCTTACTATAACAGAAGGAGCTCATTAAAAAACAGCCCACTAATTCAGTGGTGATTCATAAAAACATAAGAAGGGATACAAATGACAAGATGCCATTCAGCCCATCTAGCTTGTGTGGTAGTTAGTAGTTAATTGATCTTAGGATTCTCATCCAGACATTTCTTGAAAGAAACTAAAGTATCACCTTCAACAACATGGCTGGATAGCTTTTTCCACACCCACTACCCTTTGTGTAAAGAAGAGCCTCCTGTTTTTGGTTTTACATGCCCTTGCGGGTTATTCGTGTCAACATGCTTTTTTCAACAGGCCCAGTTGGGCTGTCTATGAAGTTGGCCACCATGCTGTGAGACACTGTGGAGACTCCTGGCCTTGAACTTTGATGCCCAATACATTGAATACACATTCCTTCTCTTCCAAAAACAGGCTCTTCAAAGCTGATTCTCAACGCTGGACAAAATAAAATTACAAAATGTCCAAATTAAATCTAAATAACAAATTTAAAAAAAATAATTACAAATTATTTGCCAAAATTACAGATGAAGTCTAAAAACTAAATCAGATGAGCGTCACACAATACTTATTGTAATTGCTGCTATGACCTTATGAAATAAAGGCATCAGCTAGAGAAAATCAGCCGAATTTAAAATAACCCAATAATGAACCTGGAACAGTCTAATTTTAGGGCAAGTTTCATAGTTGAAAATAGGCTTTATAGGCTTGTGAGCTGTGGCGTGTGAGCTCCTGAGGCCTGTGTGGGCTGTAGTTTATCAATTTGTAGTGGTCACCGAAGTTATTGGTCTATACCAGCAGAGCTGTCTTGTATCCTCCAATCTTGGAGTCTGTGTTCAGCATCTCCAGTCAATGGCAGTGCTGCATGTGGACCTACTTACTCAGGACAGAGCCTAAATGCATTGAGACTATAATCCACAGCTCAGTTTTTAAAAAAAAACGTATACAAAAACAAAAGGAAGCTCCCCGCAAAAGGTCTCCAAGCCCAGTCCCCAACCACAGATGCTATCTGCCACCCAACCATGTTGTCCAATAGGCTGATTGACGGTGCAATTGCCCCATTCAGGAAAAGTATGACTCCTTCCCTCGTTAAGCTGCCCCACCTGGAGTAGATGTGCTACAATGCTGATCCCAGTGCAACTAGGATACATCTGAGGTGAAGAAGATTAAATGAAAAAAGCTGTTATCTCCAACCTGGTCAAAAGTGCAGGTTCTGAAAAGATCAAAGTGAATCTTTTCTTGCCAGACAGAGAATAAAATGTTTGTATTTGGAAAAACAAAATTTACTACCTTTTCAAAATGATACCTTACCCAAATACTGTACTGACATGCAAATCACCAAATCATTCTTAATATAATTGATAATAATGCAGGAAGAATCTGAGATTTTCTATTTTGTCTGGCGCAATAAGGCATTTAAATCTTCAGACAGGGAAGGCTTTGAGTTTATATTTCACTACATTCACTAAATAAATAAAAAATGTGAGGAATCCAAAGTTCTCAGGGTGTTAAATGCTCATGGAAGTGGCAGTTTTACAGCACTTTGAATCTGTCACAAGCATCTTTATTTATACAACTCTCATGCATTGGACCTTTAACCCTCACCAAGCCAAAGGGTCATGTATACCTGTATACTTGTGAGCCTTGGAAAATCCACAAAGACCACAGGATCAGAGAGCTCTGCAGAGCTGTGACCCTGAAAATGTGAGGAAAAAATATTACTGCTCATTGGTGAGTAGGTTTGGGGCAGGTTTTTTTGGATGTTCTACTAATATTCAATTCTCTAGCATTTTGAAATACTCAGTGGAAATGTCTTTTATACTAAAATAACATCAGCTTCTCAATGCAGTAAATCTTCTGTTAAGCTAGCATTTGCAAATGAATTTTTATTTTTAAATGCACTAAATATTGTTTAAATTTTTTCTAAAGGCAGTACAGTTGAATTCTGTGGTTTTTCAACTTCATCTTGTTCTTGTAAAGAAATCGGATTCCCATTGCATTGCAGTTTGATAAAACGCTGATTTTACTACTGGTCGACTCAAAGGGTGAAGCAGATAAAATAAATATATTATGACTTTGCAGATCAGACTTCAAAAATTGATTCAAGATAAGATAGCGAACTCATTATTTCTAAATTCAAGAAGTTTTCTCATGTGAGTGGCCTGCTCTGAGAACAAGCAATGGTTTATGCTGCTATGGTATGGAAGTTTTATTCATTTCCCTGGCTTGATTTAGTGATATTTCATTTCTTGGAGAGGGAATCACAAACTCTCAAATGTTCTACTATACAAAACAAACATCCTGCATAGTCCTCGCTGGAAAATATTCAGCAATACTTTGAAGCCTGTAGATTTTTAGCCTAACAAAGACAGCAGAAAAAGATTAATTAAATTGCATTAATTTAATTGCATTAAATGTTTTCTGTATCTAGACCTCCTGGTATTTCCATGCAACTCACAATGCTTCTTTCCCCTGCCCTGAAGTCCTATCAGGTAAACATGCATTCCAATCAGTCCTCAATATTTTGCTGATGGGGTTCTCGGCTAAGCCCTTCTTTTAATTTCAAAAGGTTAAAGATCTTACACAAACACATGTTCTTTTACATTATTTCCCAAATCAGGATAACCATCTCACATCGTCTTTTTTTTTTTAGAAATATTCGATTCTTCACTGTTAAAGGATATTGGCAGCTTTTTAAATGTCTTTGTAAAAGCATGGCTGCTTCCCTATATTGTGTGATGACACTGTCTCAGGTCCTCACTGGATCTTATGCCCAAGAGTGCAGCTGCGCATTTCTAAGATGTCTTGAAGTCCTGTGCTGCCTGTTTCCAGAGAGCTGCAGACCTGTATGACTGTGCCCCCCTCTGGTCAGCTCTGAGTATGGTTTTCAGTATGCATTTGACAGAGCATTCTTAATCCATCCTGTGCAATAGCTTGCTGTTTGGTTAATGATATTATGATGAAGAAGGGAGTTAAAAGACTAATCAAAACCTCTTATTCTGTTGTGAATATTCTGTCTCTTTCCTTTGTTTCCTTTAATAATATTCAACAATTAGAACATTCCAATTTTGCTGCAGGACTAAAAGACTTGGACTCAAAATACATTGAAAATAACCATTTCATGAAGGAACACTGAGAAATGACTGAGCACAGGCACCAAAAATTGTTTCCAATGAACAGATATAAGCAAAGGAGCATGTTAACATGTTTTTGATATTGTAATCTTTCTCTCAAGCTCTTAATTTTTGGAGAAAAGGCTCAGCCTCTTTGCAACACACAACATTTAATAGCAAAGACTTCTGAAGAAAGAGTTTGAACATCTCATATGAAGACATTCTGACTATAGAACTATGCTACTTCCCTTGGTAGGTGCAACTATATATTGACATTTTAATCAATGATGTATGAACACTGTTGTCATTAGTAGGGGTATATAAAATATAATGTATATTAATTCTATATTTATTGAATCTGCACAGATTTGTTTCTGAATTTAGTAGATATTAGTCATTTTGTATTAGGACTCTGATAAACTCTGTTTAAATGATCTGATGAGTGTAATTGTACCCTTAATTACAGGCTTATGCGAATGCTTCTACATAAGATCACCTTATGTATCTTTTTACGCAATTAATGCTAAGGTCATGCTCTAGCAACTAATTAGTAAGAGCCAACGCTTTAATTAAAAAAATGAGAAAATTATATGGTCATGAATAAAACCATCTCTTTTTACATATACTACACTGTTCCTCCGGAACTATACCTGCCTTACAGCATTAGCAATCATTTGTGACTGTGTTCATTATAGTTCAAGACGGAGCAAGTGAAAGTGCATTAAAACCATAAAAAAACATTTCCACTCACTTGAACCTGTGTCAGCAGAAAATGTAAATACTTGAGATATTTAAGAGACAGTATATGCACATAATTGCATAAACAAACAGCAGCATCAATTCACCTGCTATCATTTTGTCTACCTGCTGTTCACCTTTAGAGGAAACAGGACTCATTTAGCTGATCTAAATTAATCAAAATGTATGCTTGTGGAGAAAATCACCATTGCGGTTTTAGTTCAGTTCAATCGAAGCACAGTCTAAAGCCTTTGGCACTCTTCTCTCTTACATTTTCTGGGTTTTTGAATATCTAGGATATGCCCATATGAAATCACTCGCTTCCTTTGGGTTTTTGCCAAGTTACTACAAGATATTCTACAAAGTGCATTTTAAGGCCTTCAAGCTCTATAAAAATCAAGTAGTAAATGAAGTAGATGGGATGGGGAAGAATCCTTAAACATTCCAAAACATAAGTGATCACAACTCAGTGCTTCAGGAAGAAAAAACTAACTCTGTTAAGAATTATACTGTGTGATGTTTAGATTTATTTTGTCTTGAATCAGAACCGGAGTGTTTACTTGTGTAACAAATACCATAATTGTCCAAGACCATAAACCCCCAAACTGTGAAGGGACTAGCTTATGAACATCAATGACACTGTTGTTGTGAGGTGTGTTAATGAGCACTTTGTTCACTGTTGGAATGCAAAGCGTCCATGCAGCACACTTAGGTGAAAACCCTGGAGGTGACAAGGAGAAAAAGAGCAAAAGCATGCAGCTGGAAAATGCACGGGGATACACAGTGAAGAGCAATTTATTTTCAGGTCCCAAAAAGTCGCTTATTTGAACTCCTAAAATTCTACTTTGAACTTGAAATCTCCATCTGCTAAAAATGGAAAAGAAAGGTTGGTCTAATTAAGGGAAGTATTATTTCAAGTGATAAAAGGGTTTTATTGAGTAATTCACAGCCCAGCTGGAGCTTAAAAATAGCCAGATGCAGAGGGAGAGGACTGGGCAGCTATGACTCAGAAGCTGTCGTGAAAGGTGAAGAACGTCTTCTTAGCAATGCATGTAACGGGCTGATGATCCTCTAAAGCATGTATTGGTGATCTTCAATGGCTTATGGTCACCTTGTGCCAGCTCTCTTTTCTTGGGCTCTCTTCAGCATGGGATGGGCATGTCAACAACATTCTTCTGTCTCTCTGAATTCTAGGTGGTCGTTTTCTCCATGATAGTTCCATGATTGCTCAATCCATCCCACTCTTTCCTTCTTCAGGTCTTGTTTGGGTATTTCTACTTCAGGTATTCCTTCAGGGATCCGCCCTGGTGCTTTGACAGCAATCTGGCCTTGAATGTCAATGAGATAAAAGAACTAATTGCGGACTTCAGGAGACCCAGAGGGAGTCACGCCCCAATCAGTATCAATGGCACAACAGTGGAAACTGTCAGCTGCATCATGTTCCTCGGTCTGCAGATATCCACCCACCCGGCTTGGTGTCCCAACACTGTAGCTAGTCTGAAAAAGGCACAACAGCGCTTGCACTTTCTGTGGTGCTTAAAGAAACACGGTATGGGGAATCAGTTCCTCATTAACTTTTACCGCAGCACAATAGAAAGTGTTTTCACTAGCGGCATCACTGTGTGGTACGGCAATACTACAATGCACGACAGAGAACTACTACAAAGGGTTGTGGCAACGGCACAGAGGATTATAGGATGTGATTTACAATAAAGCTCTTCCATCATTCAGGATTCCAACCATCCTGCCCACAAACTGTTCTCCTCCCTGAGCTCTGGCGAACAGTACCACACTATTAAAGCAAGGACCAGTAGTCTCAAGAACTGCTTCTATCCCACTGTAGTACACATCCTCAACAGCGCAATGCCTCAGACTCAATACACATCTGCACTACACACTTTTTGCATGGTCTACCAATGTTTTCTTTTCTCACTACTACATATTTATTGTTCCACAACATATTTATTGTTCCTGTTGTTATTTTTTATTATGTTTGAACTGTCTGCATTGTGTAGTGTTGTCTATTGTACTGTGTATGTCCAGAGAGATCAATGCGATTAAGAATTCCAATGTACATGTGGCAATAAACTACTCTACTCCTTAATTCTGCTGTGCAATGTTATGGGGGTTGCACAAACCTCAGTGTGCTCACTGGAATACCTAGCACAACTCATGTAATAGAGCACTTTAGGAAATATGTTGCTAATGTGCAACATGGATGTGGTTTCTGTGTGTGACTGAGTTGCTGAGCCCTCTACTGCCCTTTTGCAAGGACAACTTCCAAATTGTTATCAATTCTCCGAAACAAAGGCCTTTGCTGGCAGATCTAGTTGTATCTAAAAAACATCTATTTTAAGAGATTGACTTAGATTACACTATTTTTGTCTTCATGCACAGAAATTGTTCTCATAGAAACAAGTACAGCTAGATTCCAGTTTGCTAGAGCCAAAAACCGACATAATAATCTGATGATGATCCGTCACATTCCAAAACCCTGCTCAATTGATCCCCTTTGCCCTTTGTGTGTGTCAAGTCAGTGTCAAACGTCAAGTCAGGGGACCAAGACAGTTGGACATTTATCTAGATTGTGCGGCTCAGGAGTCTTTTTGCAGTTCAAATCTAGAGTGCAGCTGCCGAGACTAAACAGGTGCCACAACTGGGAACAAGCAGAATGATGACAGAGTTTCTGTGGTATGTTAAATGGGAAAAGTGGAATGGGTCTCAAAATGAGGAGGCTTTGCTGAGTGGCTCTACCTGTAAAGGCACTCACTGTGTCAGACTGCAGGTGGAGCACTATAGATAAGATATGATCACTTTATTAGCCATATACAATTTCGTGCATTAGGAATTTGTCTTTTCACATACCCCAGCTTGCTCTCCATGAGACACACAGGCAGGGAGAGAAGCTTGGGGTCAGAGCACAGGGTCAGCCATTTATACAGTGTCCCTGGAGCAGTTGGGGTTAAGGGCTTTGCTCAGGGGCCCAGCGGAGTAGGATTCCTCTACTGGCCACAGGATTTGAACCCGCAACCCTCCAGTCACAGGTGCAGATCCTTAGCCACTGCTCTGCCCCGTTGACTGTCCCCTATGATCGTGGGTTCAAGTCATGGCTACAGCCGACTGTGACTGGGATTCCACAAGTAGTAGTGCACTATTGGCTGAGAACTGTCAAGGGTAGGGTGGTGTTAGTTAGTCAGGGTTCTCTTGGTGTTCTGACAATACAGAGCTCCTGCAACTTGCTGGACACTTTCCTGGGCAGCAGTGACCCTTTAGTGGAATCAGGTATAGACTAATCCTGTAATCTGCATCATCTGTGTGGTAAGTTCCTCTCTGGTCCATTCCACATGTCCAGTGGGTAATGTACTTGCCCTCATGTGGAGAAAAAGATCGTTTCAGGTGTAGCGGGTTGGGTGTGCTACTGACCGTGTGAATTGTGGGTGTGTCTAAGAAGGCAGTAGATATAACATCATATGACAGTAGGACAAAAATGCTTAAAAAGGAATGTGTTTTGTTGAATTACAGTCACACTTTGATTCTCTAATTTTTAGGAATCAGAGAAGCATATGAAAAGAGGTTCAGTAGTGTGCAGCTCTGGCTTTGCGACCACAGGCATGAGAAATGATGTAGTTAGTGGTTTTCCACTGTGGTTCTGTTCTCCATGTATATTAGAACAGCCCCTTTAACTCTAAGCCATGCATCTGGCACTTTTTCAGGTCAAGATCTAGGATGTGCAGAGGCATAATCATATCACATACAAACAGCATAAGCATCAACAACTGGTTGTTTTTCATTTTCAGGCATCAGAAAGAATCTATGGGAGAGCACTGTAGCGTGTTCTGCACATTATCTTTTCTGATCAAAAAAATGTCCATGAATCAAATGGCTAATGTAATGACAACAGGGAGCAAGCAGGCATACATGAATAACACTAATGGCTTGGGCTTGGTGTTTCACTCAAACAATGAAAGAGGCATAGTACTAGAGCTAGTCACATAAATAAGCACCAGAGGCTACTCTCAAAATATAACCATACATTTCTTGTATGTTAAGTTCATTATAATCTCACAATGAATCAGGATTTTTTTTTCCATTATAGAACTTCTTGCTTTTCCTACGTAGTTCCAATAAGCTTAGCTGTCGACTAATGGCTTCACAAACTTGGATCGGCACTAATCTGCATTCTGTTTTCTGCCAGGAAAAGGAAGACTGCAATTTGCACAGCTGGGATCTGTCATGACAGCACCTAATCCCTTTGCCTCTGGGATCAGACAATGTAGCACCTTCCACACCATTTTCTCTTTCTCCTACAGTTTTAGAAAAATGCTCCTGTCTGTCCAAGCGAATTCTTAAACTACCACTGTGTGTAATCTCAGAGCCACAGTTTGAAGAGATCTCCACATTTAAATTCCTGATGCCAGGACTACAGCTGCACTGCTTTCTTTAGCTCAGTGCTAATTAATATTAAATGGAATACTGAGACTAGATTATGGGATGCAAAAAAACTAAGATTCTACACCTGATGCATTCTCCTCACTCCGATCATGTTGTGTACAGCCTTCAGAGATGATCTGCAAATGCTCTCCTTCCTTAGCACTACATGTAGCAGAAAAATGTGGCAGTTGAGATAGCCTGAAGGTCTGAATTAGACAGCACCTTCTAATGATTTTCCTTCTTTAGAAGCTCTTAATGGTCCAATGGCATTTTGTGATTTTTTTTTAAATGCCCCTTCCTTCCCACAGGTTTACCTCAGCTGCAGAACTGCGACGGAATAAAACTTTCCTCCAGATAAGCTAGTGTTGACATGCACATAACATCAAGAGGAAACAAAGCTTACAACTGCTGATTATTTAAAGAGACCTACAAACCCTACCGAATTACACCCCTTGAGGACCACAGTTGGGGATCCTGAAATTGTTCACTTCCAGTAGGGAATGTTGATGGTGTGATGTAGTACCACAGCAGCTGGTGATGTTTATTACTATAATCATGTTTTCTCACTGCTCCCCAGTGAGCTACAAGCGAGTACCAAAGTAAATAGCAAATACCTAGCAAGCAAACATGCATGCCACTTATATATCATATGTGAAAATCTCAAGTTGCTTACTAACTAAATTATTTTAACACTTAAAATTCATGCATCAGCACAAGACCTCTAGAAATGAGGTTTGGATGAACTGCCAACCTATTCAGCAAACTTTGAAGTAGCCAAAACAATTTCAATTAACTTGCAACTTTTAGGTCACCTATACATTTCATGAGTGAGGAGTAGTTTTACAGACCCTGATTAGTCACAATCTCAGACACACTTATCTAAATTAACATTAGGTAGTCCCCGATTAGAGAAAATGAGGGTTTGTGAGACCACTTGTGAACTTTTGAATTAATGGACAACACTGTAAAGGGATGCTTGTTTCCAACTGTGCCACAAAATTAGCCTCTCCTTGGCATTTAACAACATATTTGGTCAAAAGCCCCCCTCCCCCCCCCCCCCCCCAAAAAAAAACCCCGAAAAGATGGGTAAACCATTAACATAACAAGAACTGGCAATGAGCCTTAATGGTTTCTCTTCTTTCCTGCCAAAGCCTGTTCTGCAGTGTGCATTACACATTTCACTCATGAAAGACTCATCTTCCCTGAACCCTCTTCAACCCTTCTGAAGTAGGCAGCAAGAGAAAGGGGAGTTCAATGCAACCGGTGCTCGGCATACAGTCCCCACAGTCTCTTCCTGTCTCTTTACCTTCTCTCAGTGCAAGAATAAAAAGGCACAAACACAGACAGAAGAGAGAGTAGACCAATGAAGGAAGAATGCACCCAAACAGTACAGAGGAGAGAGAAAGGAAACAAACGAAGTGGTAAAAGCAGGTGGATTGGCTGGGGGGGAGGGGGGGCTGGATTGTGAACACTACAGAGGTCTGTTTCCATCTCTTTCTTCCTCTGTACTCTCATCAGTGTAATTGTTGTCATGTTGCTCCATTTCTGATTAGCCCTGGCCACAATCTCAAGGTGCCCTGCCAACCCCCCCCCCCCCAACCTCCACCCCCCTCTTCGTTGCCACCACCATCTGAGCCTTACACTTGTTAGTTGCTATGACGATAGCTCCCAAGAAGCCGAGAAAAGCGCAGTGGTCTGTCATTGTTCCACTCTGTGTTTTGAACTAAAACACGAGGCTTTGCCTCATCAGGGGGATACTCCAGATCTTCTGTCGTCTTCTGGGTAGAAAGGTAGAGTTTCAAAAATTACATATTTAACCTGGGCAACAAGTAAAAATAAACTTTCCCTACCCAAAAGATAAAATTGAACTAAGTAATTCAATCACAAAGCAAGGCTCTGCAAACTCTTTTTGTATGTTCTGTAATGCTTACTCCATGTTTTCTCAGTTTTCCCTTTGCAGAGGCATATACGGGAAGACATATGGATGAGAAATCCTTTGCTTTTGTTTCAGAGCAATACAATAAAATGAAGCCATGTTAAGAGCAAGTTTGTTAACTATCTCTGTGGTTGTCATTAACTAGGAACCTCTTCATAAAACCCACTCTTGTGAAAGTATTACTGTATTAACAATAGTGGTGGGAGGGGAGAAGCCACCAAAAGTCATTTCGCAGAACATTACTCTATGTATAGAACACTTTTATCCTATTACAGCTTGCTAGACTTGCTTATATGTTTTACCTCTATTCTAGTTCTGTGTTTGCTTGAGGGTCCCAAGACTGGCCTTTAAAAAAAATACTAATTGAAAATAATCTCAGAAAAGGGGCTGATACATATTTACCCTTTTACTTAAGAGCTGGCATGAATTACAGGATACCTAATTGCCTGCCTTTTCCCCCATAGCTCACTAATGCTCAGTTTCCACCTGCTTTGGCATGATCTCAACTCATAAACACAACTCATTTCTGGAATACTTAAAAAGCCTCCAAGTGTTTATGACAGACTTCTTTTTTTCTGGCTGTATTACGAAAATACCACATGGGAAAACCCAACAGATTTAACATTAAAATCATATTTCTATCTATCTGAAAACCATCTACCTTTCCATCTGACTACGGATGCCCACCCCCCAGTCGAATAACATGAGGAAAGCCATCCATTTTCTAACTGCTTTATGCAGTACAGGATCGCAGGGGAAACTGAGGCAATCCTGGCAAGGAACAGCTGCAGGGCAGGGTACACGATGCCAGTCCATCACAGGGCAGGTGGACAGACACACACAGATTGTTTTTAGTGCTGATTCGGAAGAGCAGTGAGGAAGATGGCGAGAACCAAGCAGTGGGGGTGGAGAGGTGGCTCTGTGGCTAAGGATCTACACCTTTGGCTGTAAGGTTGCTGGTTCGTATCCCGCAGCTGGCAGAGGAATCCTACTCTGTTGGGTCCTTGAGCAAGGCCCTTAACCCCAACTGCTCCAAGGGCACTGTATAAATTGCTGACCCTGCACTCTGACCCCAAGCTTCTCTCCCTGTCTATGTGTCTCATGGAGAGCAGGGTATGTGAAAAGACAAATTCCTAAAACAATAAATTGTATTTGATCTGATCTTATATGCACACACACCAGGGTCAACTTTGGATTGTGGGAGGAATCCCATGGGAACACAGTGAAAACAATAAAAATCCATGCAGAATGCTCCTCAGGTCTGCAATTGAACCCAGGGCCTCAGGACTGCATGGCTAACCACTGCGCCACCATTCTGCCTTATATACCATGACTGTTACATTGCTATAATTACATTGTGTATAAAGACCATTTCCTTTCTTCTTCCTATGGCTTCCATACCACTTACAGAATCATACTCCAGCTTTACATCAACATCTCCAAACCCAGCTTAGTGTTTCTGCTGAATGTGCCCTGGGTAATTTAGTAGGTGGGCACAATTCAGATTATCCTTTACAAATATGCCCTTTCCCAATTAAGTATCCTCTAGTCCTAAAGGGAAATAGCCAGCTGGAGGAAATACACAAGTGTGCGTTTACTGCATGAACACAGGTAAGTGTTTTGAAGGAAAAGTATCCTGCATTACAGAATCAGCACTGCAGCACAGCAGATCATTGAACTGAGAGCTACTTATGCAAAAGCCACTTGGAGCCCGAAACTCCACGTTAATCAGCTCTTGTGGGGCTGCCTTCAGAGAGGCAAGATCAAAACGGCGAGGGAAGGGATCAGTTTTGCATAATGTTGCAGATGTGCATTACTGAGTCACACATGAAGTCTGTCATGAAGTCTGTGTGCATAATACATACACACACTCTCACAGGCAGAAACATTGATTCCCACCACCAAATCAAACAAGTACTGTATGTTAGGTTTGTGTGCAGCAAGGACTGCTTACATACGTGGTACCAGGAGTTTAGCACTGCCTCCAGCAGGATTGCCCACAGTAAAGGGCGGGAAATTTGTGGAATTTAATTGCTCTTTTGACCCCAGTTCTGTCATTGTCTAAGGAAGGAAGGATGGTCTCCCACCCACCATAGATTGTCTGTTGAGACTGAGAGTATTCTAATTATACTGGCCATTGAGTAAGTGTGTGTACATGTACAGTATATGTGCTCAAAATGATAAAAAATGTTCATTATGAAAGCATTGCAATAGGTGTGAAATGAGTTTCAGATTAATATTTCTGCTGCAGTCAGTAGTCATTCATTCCTGGAATCACCTGTGTCCTTGTTGTTCACGTAAAAGGCACTGGATGTAAATATTTAACGTGGCCACTCTTTACAGTTTATTACACAAAACGTTTAAAGAAAAAGGTTTGTAATGGACACATTTCACTGGTGCAATCGCTATTTGTTGAGCATGTTAGTCTCTTAAAAGCAGCCTGTAATCACATTCAATTGCCTCTTCCTACTCTCTGTGTTTAAGAGTACTTCGACAGAGTTGTCACAGTGGCTGAGCTAGAAGCTAGACACATTCTTACCTAGGGTGTATATTCTTCAGATTTGATTTAAGAAACTTAGGCAGCAATCATTTCGCCAGGAAAAGGAGGACATAAACAAAAAAATACAATTCAGCTACAGCTACAGCTTCACAAATCCTGAAATGACCAACTGTAGGTCAGCCCTAAATACTATACAATGTGTACATGTTGGCTTACAGAAACATGACAGAAGTAAATGCACAAATCTTTATAACATACAGATTTATTCTGATTCCTGACTAAGCACTTGCATTTATGAGAATCCAGCTCTCCTGCAACCAATAATCTCCTACTGCCCACAGTGGAAGATCATTTCTCAAGCGCCCTTTATCGTTGTTAATTCTATTACACATTAGTTATTCAGGTTGTACAGTAAAGAAAACAATACAAGATGCAGGAATCACATCCACCCATTTTCTAACCGCTTGATCCAATACATGGTCACAGTGGAGCCGTGGTTATCCTGTCAAGCAACAGGTGCAAAGCAAAGGCCTCTTTCATGACAAATGCATATTCTGAAAATGTTGAAAGTTTAAGCATCACAAGATGCACCCATGGGTGCTCAAACCTATAACAAGTATAATTAAATGAAGTGTTGCCCTTAATAGGCAGAAATGCCCTTCAGTACCATTGCTAAGAACCTAATTGGTAATATTTACTCTCCTACCTATTGATAGAAGGATCCCCTTTGATTTATTTCGTACACAAGAGCATACAATGGCTGTGGAGTGTTTATTCTGTGTGCAAAACCAAATCTGAGATGGGCGCATGTCCCACAGAAATACACAAGTATTTAAAAAAACTAAATTCAATGTAAAGAACATGACTATTCTACTGCAGAGCTGCTTGACATGACAGTACATTGCTTCACCACATCTCTCAATTCCACACCTAACATGAAAGAACATGAAAGAAATGGTCACAAACTGAGGTGGGAACTATGTACCTGGAACAATGCATTTAGTACAGCAGCCCCACAATAGTGGTAAACAATGGTGTAAAAGAAGATCTTGAATTCAACACATGAAATATAGAAATATACCTATTCACTATAGTAAACCGTATAACTAATAATGTGCAGGTGCAAATGGGTCTCTAGGTTGGAATTTAAAGGCAAAGAATATTTTACAAAATGAATCTGAAGGAACCTTCTCGTCAAACGTTTTTCAAAACAGTTTAGAGAACACCACAGAACACCCCAACATTAACGCTGTTCTTATTATTACAGAACTAATGAGTAGGGTTAAGAGGTTAACGTCACACTGACACAATAACTCAGACATACTTTGAAGTTTGCTAATTAATTAGTTGCAAAGGTTAATTGTCAGAAGTGTCCTTATGTCTTAAATGACTGATGCATATTTTGATCTTATCAAGCCAGTTTTTAGACGTGCTTATCAATTCAAGTGTCTCTGGTTCTAATGCTTATCAGTACACTGGTACAAAACAATTTTTCCACTTACAAAATAGCATAATTAAAAAACTAATACCATTAATGCCACTCAAGAAAACATATACAGTACAATATTCTCCCTCTAGGCTGAAAAACATGATACAGATTGTTTAATTCAAGTCCTCCATAGTTTGTTTTCAAGAGAGATCTGAAAACAAACATCCACATTGTCTTCAAGAGAAAAACATCTACCACTGCTTTCTCACCCACATCCCATTGGAAACACACTATAGTTTTGTGAGTTATGCTTGTAGTGAAGGTCTCTCCCTGTCTTTTAAACACTCTTGTGCAAAGGCCTTGACACACTGTGTCAACATCATTAACTATTTGCATTTGGTATCACAAAAAGGACTTCTTTCATTCACTTATCAGTGTTTACAGGGTCTAATTGTGCCTTAATTGCTTAGACCCTTTTACCAAAGCTTTGATGTGCTGGGCTGTTAGGTTGGTTACTTGGGACTGATCCTTCTGAATCTCTGGCAGTGAAGCTGCCGTAATTAAGTGATGTGAATGTTTTTAATCTCATTTCATCTAGTTGTTTGCATCCAGAGCTTCCCCTACTCCTGTACCTGCAAAGGGAGTCTAACTTTATTCAGGTCTCAATAAAGCACCCACCTGGGGAATGGACAGCAGCCATGCTGCACTGGCAGCTCAACAGCCACATTGGGTGGATCATTGAGAATTTACTTCAACAGTTCAGCCCAAGGCCAAAATGGAAGCAGGCCAGATATAGAGCTAGAAATTAACTAGAACACTGGTGACACAAACAGTGCAGGGGAATCTTTAATGACTACAGGAAGCCAGGACCTCTGTTTACTGTCTTCTTCCCCAGGACACAATGGAGAAGTGAATTGTTCACCCTTTCTGAACCCATCAGGCACCAGCAACCCCAAGGAGAAATTACAGTACTTCACCTATGGAATTCAGAAGTAAATTTAGCCTCAAGTGGAATTTTGACAAGGTTAGCAGTTCTCCTTTTCTAGATCTCCCATCTCAGTACTGATCATACCCAACATTGCCTAGCTGCTGAGATCTTTGAAGATCAATCTGCAAGGTCATGCTACTCTTACCCGTGTTTTATGAGAGGGACTGCACTATGCATACCCCAGACTGAGTCTCCAAAGAGATCAAGCCATGATATACTGCCATTCTCATTCAATTTACTATGGAGAAGGCAATCATCTAATGTTTGTTCAGTTCAGTTTACCCACAGTTAATCAAGAAGTAAATAACTCCCACATTTTGTGAAGGGCTGGCAATCTTGTGCTCACAAGCAGCTGGCGCGAGGCAGGGCATACCCAGGACCAGACGCCAGCCCATCACGGGGCAGACAGATACAAACACACACAAACTCACACAAACTCACACCAGGGCCAATTTTCCGAGAATCCAATGCACCTCCCAGTTTGTATTTGGACTGTGGGAGGAAACCCGGGCATCCGGAGGAAACCCCTGCAAGCACAGAGAGAACATACAGTACAAACTCCACACAGATAGCACCCCCGGTCTGGAATTGAGGGAACCAGCACTCAGGGACAGCAATCAGGGAACCAGCACTCTGAAACAGGAATGCTAACTAGTACACCACCGTGCCTCTGTTGAATTTCCCAGTGGAATATTGTCTGTTATATCATATTAACAATCATGTTAATATCAACACGCAAATAAGCATTTCATTGCTCTTGTGCATATGACAAATGAACTGAACTGCATATTAAGAGAAAAATGAGAAATCTGCATATAGCCTGCTAGCAAGGAATACCGTGTTCATCACCTAGCTAACGGTAGCAAAGAAACTTTTTAATTGCCTTCGCTATACACACCACATTACAAAATGAAGTCCACTTACATTCCTAACCATCTGTATCATTTAGTCCTCAAGCTGTCACAGCTGGCCATTACTGATCTTTTTCTCAGTCACCAATGAAAACCATTTTGTGGAAGCCCAGGTTTCTGTACGTACAATGAGTGTGGCATTAGAATGAAATGTTTGCTGTAAAATGCTTTTTTAGGCCAAAACAAAATATTTCAGTTTCATATTAATTGTTCCTCGTCTGGTATAGTTCCCTTCAGAAATAACAGCACAGAATTATTTGCACACCTCAGCTCACCTGTTGGTGTTTTACAGAATCCTCCTAGTGTTAGCAGACCACAGCCTGCTGTTTATCAGCTGAGTAGCTGGAGCCCAGTCTAAGACAAACAGTGGATTAGCCACAGCTGGGAATTAATCAGTGGGCTAATGACAGCTCTCTGAAATGGCCCAGAGGGATCATTCTCTGTTAGTGGGCAGGCGCTGTTGACTTGTGGGTGAAATATTTGACAGAGGCTCACGGGGTACACTCACAGTGTGGAGGACAAGCCGGATGTGCCTATAACCCTGGGTAAATATTTCCACCCAGAACAGTCAGCGAGGGATTAGTCCGAGACAGATTTAAGACCGGGCCTCAAGAATCTTTCATACTGTCCTTCCTTTATCTGTTGTTTCTGCAGTATTGCAGTGGAAACTGTCCAACAAATACACTGCCAACAATGAGGCTTTGTCGGCTCTGAATCTTACAGCTTTGAATCAGTGTTTAAAAATGTCTACTAGAAAAAATGATCTGAGATAGAAGCTTCCAGAACGCCATAAAAATAAGACATTTCATTTTTCACCCCGTTTGCAGTAATGAGAGAACTGAAAAGTGTGGCTCAAATCTGACATTCGACAAAAATCAAGATAGTTGGTCTATGGAAACCTGCTCAAACACCTGATTCTACATCCTCCAAGAACTCAAATTCAAAAACAAACCTGACATTACACTGTTGAGACATACTACATTTTTGTTGTTGTTGCTAAGTTATACTTTATCAGAAATTTAAAGTGTTTTTTGGGGGGGAAAACACATATTTTACCCAATAGAAAGATGAATATGGGACAGGTTGCTGAGCTGCTTTGGAAAATATTAACCTTCAGCCATCAGCTGGAGCTACACACACAAGCAGGTAACAGTGCAAATTAAGAGCTCTCCATCATTTGAGCTAAAAATACCTTCTTGTTCATTAATAATGCAATGGGGGATTTTGTCTGGCCTTTGTGTAGGATTAATTAGGTCTGTTCATTACATGCAGAACTGCTCTCCGCTGTACCTGCTCTGGGCCAAGTCTTGAACAGAAATGCTCTCTTTCCATTCACAAGATGCTGCCATCTGGCAGATATGTGTATCTTTCTGATTAAAAGCAGAACGCTGATGCACAGCTAATTAGCTCTAAACTATTTCTCTATGTAGTCATTTAGTTCATTTTATTTAGTGGGATCAATCTCTAATGTTCCCAACTGAACACCATAGATCCGAGGGGAGAATGAACACCGTATTCGTGCAAAACGTCGTACTGTATTACGCGCTTTACTTCTGATGCTACTTTGAGAATATGATGTTCTCCTTTAAAGCCACCACACTGGTAATTTCCTTTAAAGTAAGACTGAAGGCAATGCATAAACCAGAATCTTTTACTTGCACTGGCTGTTAGGGTGATGATTTAAAACTAATTATGTTATTTAATAGACCTTCGAGTGTAGATTGAGGCTATAAATCCAAGATTAAAGGACGCTTCTGTAACAATAGCAACCGCTTTAAAAAAGGGTGGATCCTACAAATCTTTCTCACGAAGTCCGAGTAGTTTTCATAAGAAAAGAAACAGTAAAAAATGAGCTAACGGGCATCAGACTGCAGCAATGCTTCTTATCGCCTAATTTCTGTTTAGCGCCCCTGTTTACGTTCTGAGTGCCGGCAATTACAGTGGAAATCCTGCTGTTATGAACTAGCTTTAATTTCTTAGTGTGATTAGTTTTCTTTGTTGGGTTTTTGTTTATTTTGCTTTCACTGTGCATTTTTCTCTTGCAAGACTTTCTTTTTCCCCATGCAGCGCCTAAGGATGCCCACGACCTTCACTGAGCGTGATTGCGAGTTTTTAGCTATAAAAATAGATTTATTCTCCTGCTCTCAGCAGCTGCGATTTATGAATGGTTAGCCTCACTCCCCTCCTCCCGGCTTTCTATGCTGCAGCACCTACCTCAGAGAAGGTTTAAGGTAAATGTGTGTATCAAATTCAGCTATTGTGTCTTCAGCTCGCCTCTTTACCAGAAATTGCAGGCTGAAAGAAAAGAACCTTGCACCTTGTAGTAAATTCTGCCTAATGGCCTTTGATTAATTCTTTATTGCACTCATCAGGACATTAAGGAGAAAAGAAATGACCTGTGTAGTTTTGAGGCTTTTGATTATAAATTAAAAGAACTGGAAATGGTCTGTAATGTTGTTTGGTAGCGTTCTGATTGCCGCGTTTGATTAAAAATGTCATTTGTCACTTTTTTTTCCATTTTCTTTCTTTTCTGATACTCCCCCCTCAACCCCCCACACCGAGTTGATACAATGCAGTCCAAGAGGCGGCCAGCAACCGAGTCGACGAACTGATTGTAAACGGCTTCAGACCCTGTTAATTATCTCCCATGTATCTTCCTTGTGCTTTAAATGGGAAAAGCAGTATATAAATCAGGCAGGCGCTATAGCACACTCCACTTCGGAACATATCAATTTATTAATTAAATAACGACCTTATGCGCTCTAAAACAATAACCCACTGCCATCTCAAAAGCCACAAAAGATGTGTTCTTCGCTGCAATGACTGTGAACATCTTATTTCAATTCAGAAGAGTTTTCATTTCATTAATTTATTTTTTCAGAATCATGTGAGGTCGATAATGTCTAGTATCCATGAAAAGAAAGTAATGCACAACCTAGCCAGGCATCGTACTGTACATGTCCTAACTTGAAAGCTGTACACAGAAACAAACTTGCGTTAAGTATGGAACAACCATAAAAATGCTAATGCTATTTATTCTTAAAATACGGCAATGGGGAATAAGGTCCCCTGGATTAATTTTTATTCAGATCAATTCCCATCTACAATTCCAATTTCTTCCGTATAAAGTTTTACTCTACAATGAATTGCACAATTAAAAACAACTCTGATGATGTCACTGTTTCTGCCCATTGGTAAATACTTAGAGTAGAGTTTGTTTGCTTACAAGAAGTGTTAAAGGCAGCTGTAAGAATGTTTGCTCAGCACTAGGGCATATGGGATGCATAATAGGTCTCTGTGTGTCCAAAGGGTCATAGATAACTGGGGCTGGAGCCAAGAGTTAGCTTTATGAATGTCTGCCTTCAAATGAAGGAAACGCTACATTACCAGTACTGCGAGACATAAGATAGGTCTTGTGAGTACACTATTATTCATTTCCCTTTAACTATCTGGTTAATAGATGGATGCTGAGCATACATGCTTTACTGCTGGAGACAGCCTACTGAGTCAGTGGTGACAACCTGCAGTGTTCATGCAGCCATCATGCAGTCCCATAAGAATGACTCTCGAATTCATGAAAACTTCAGGAACATGTAAGAGCAGTGAAAGACTAAGAAGGGGGGAAAAGACATGCTCAAGACATGGGCTACGCCTTAAACATTACATTGTTCAACGCAGAAATGATGCCACACTGCCTCTCAATATGGGTTTCTGTGACACAGAAGGTGTTTTCTGCCAGCATAAGAAGGGGAGGTCATTACATTGACACATGCTGTCACTTAAGACTACTGACTTTTTTGTCTGATGCTTGTATTCAAAGCAACTTACACTGGCACCAATTTACACAGCCGGCTATTTTACTGAGACAATCCAGGTGGAGCAACTTGTTCAAGGGTACAACAGCAGTGTCTCAGCTGGGATTTGACCTTACAATCTTCCAGTTTGAAGTCCAGGACTCTAACCACTGCTCCCCACTGCAGAGCTATTATAGTGTCTGAGGACACACTAAAACATCTGTGTAGAAGCACAGGGGCTGACAGGAAAAATGTCATAAATCAATAAACAGCAACATTCCACATTCATAACTTTCATCTTGGGGCTCCTACCCTTGATTGTTAAACACTGTACAGTCACCTGTTACTGGGGTGTAAGTGTTCTAAGGAATAAGATTCACGAGAAACCTAAATATTGATTGCCGATTCACACAACACACGGAACAGTCAAATTATTACGGCACATCTATACACAAAGGGTTGTAGGAGTCTGGAACAGTCTATCCACCCAGATTGTCAAAGCTGATAACCTGGGAATCTTTCAGGAAATGGCTGGATGAGATCCTCAGATCAATTCTGATCTGAACTAGTAGCAACCACATGAGCTAGACAGCCTGAATCCTCTCAGACTGGCATCCACTCATTTGTAACCTTTCTGATGTTCTGGTAATCACACTAATGTGATTACACTAAATCGCACATTAACTTTCAACACTGTTGCATTGGAGCTCATCAGGAAATCAACATCAGTGTTTGTGTCTGCCAATTTGACAGAAAATGATTGACACTGATAATCCGCCCATCTAACACTTCTTCCAATTTAGGGTGGTGCTGGAGCCTATCACAGCAAGAAACATTCACAAGAAAGGATACACCCTGGACGGGACAACAGATAGACACAAAGACCCTCACTCACACCAGGGCCATTTCTCCCAGAGGCCAATTAACCTACCAATATGACCTCAGACTGTGGGAGGAAACTGGAGTTCTGAAGGGAAAAAAATAATGATAGGATTAAAACCACCATAGAGAAAATAAATGGCTAATTTCACTAGTGAAGACTACATGGAAGTGCATTTAAAAGTGAGAAACTTTAAAACTGAGAACAGGAGGCATGTCCTTACCCAAAGGGTTGTGGAAGTGTGGAACAAAAAGACTAGCCACGTAGTTGAAGCCGATACCCAGGTTTCTTTAAACAGTCTGCTGGATGGGATCATCAGATTCATTAACTACAGTACTAACTACCAAAGGAGATAGGTGGACTAAATGGCCTTCAGTCATTTGGAGCTATTCTTAATTGAAGGTTCTCACATTAAATAGACCAGCATCTGGCCTGACAAATGATTTGATCAACAAGTGAAACAGCTATTTTAAACACACTCATAAACTTTAAAAGGTCAGTGCTTCATTAGAATAATTCAAGTACTTCTGCATTTCTAAAACATGAGCACCATGAGAATTTCATATAAACTCACAAGCAAAGTATACTGATAACTTTCAGTAAACAATGTAAACAGCAAACATGGAAACACTGTTATGTTTTGAAAGGATATTACTTTAATTAGGGGCTTCCAATACTTACCATTTGTAACATAATAACACAGAATAGTAGATCACAATGGCTCAGATGAAGAACGAGTCCTTTTAACTGAGATTCAAACCCCTGCTGAGTGTGTGCAGAAATACAGTGAAATCACAAAGCAAAGTTCCTACAACATAAGGTTAGAACACAAAGAAATAGGCACAAGTTCAAATGAAAAATGTTCATTTGTTTGCTAGAAGTTTATTGATCTACTAATCTCATCTTGTAGAGTGATTCAGTAATCAGAGCATGGTTTCCATTTCATAATACAGAGCTAACGTCTATGCAGCTCATCAGAAACCATTACAAGCTGTATCATTTGATCCTCAGCCAGAACCTCTCTTATAAAGCTGGGGGGGGGGGGACCCTATATTTTTACAACAGCAGTCATTCTTCTCACACTCATTGTCAGTACCAGAATCCGTTCAGTGAAAACAACAGGGCTTATGCCATGGATACACTATGTATGCAGCTGTCTTAAATATAAGCCAAACTTAATGCCTTTTGCAGGGTCAGATCAAGGGCACACCAAATGGGAATTCATGCTTTTGAAATCCAAGGACAGCATTTCCATTTGCCACAGGGAGGGAAAAAAAAGAGAATGAAAGAAACAGAAAAAAAGATGTCGACCTCTAAGACAGGCAACACTTAATGTACATATAGAATTGGAAAATAAGGGTGCCGGGCTGCTAGGCGATGCACTTTCTATTCCTTCAGGAAGGAAGGTCTCTCACCTTTTCTTTTGTTGCATGTGTGACTTTCTCTGCAGTTTCATCTGCAGGTCCCATTTACCTTTAGAGGGCCAGGCTGTTATCTCAAGGCAGTGAAAAGACCTTTCTTCACGTCAGGGGTAGTCTTTCAGCAAATCCCCTCCTCCGAGAGGGAGAAAAGGGGGAAAACAGAAAATAAAATAAGTGAACAGCCTTTAGGTGTGGGTTGTTAATGAATGGGAAGAAAGCTTCTTTTCATGCTCTCCACACATTATCTTCTTGACTCTTCCAGGAGCCTCTAATAGATTGGCACACTTTTCTTTGAGGAGGCCGGGGTGACACAGAGAGAGGAGGCATCCTTGTGCCAAATTACTGCCACGTACTCCTGCAGGGAGGAGGAAGAGGTGCCAGGTGAAGGGGGCTGAGGTCAGCGTGGCTGGGTAATGACTTGAGGTTCTCCGTGTCTGAAGCCTCTCTCTCGCTCTCCTGGCCCCCTCCTCCGGCACACACTACACGGCCTCACGTTAAGATGGGTGATGGAATATTAGCAAGTTTTCTCCCGCGGAACAGGTGAAAAACAAAAGGGATTTCTGCTGAGGCGCAAGAGAGGAGCATTCTGAAGAGCAGCCACTCAGAAAGCATACCGTTAACCGCTACTTCATATTCAGCTCTCCGGGGATTGTGGATTCCTTCTTTTTATACACTTCATCCTGTTGCCGAACAAAATAGGTGCGTGCTTGCTGGAGTGGATACGCCACCACTTTTCAAAATGGGATCTGGTACTATTTAATGCAAGGAGTGGGAAATGAATTAGAATTCAGACTTAAGAAGGGCAATGCCAACATGCAATCAACAACATCTGCAAACCAGATGGATCCCGAGCTTTCACATCTCATCAGCTTGGCACCTACTGTAAGCGTGCCTCATGCTGGGGCATTAGTGCACCTTCCTGAGAGAACTTTGGCTGAAATTTCAACTTTAGGAAATGGCCAAATTAAACTCCACAGTAACACTGTATACAGGGGGAAGAGGGGGAAACATTTAGCATGAGTTAATTCATTCACCCAGATCTCTACACAGTATCTCTTACAGCTCTTTCAATTTCATATTAATATGTATAGACCTCAGTATAATTTAGGTATATAATTGTGTAAGTATTTGTGTGTAATTGTCATTGATATTTATTCATCTGGCTGGTGCATTGTATAGTTAATTATAAGAATTACAAGACTCACAGATGAGTGCAAATGCTTTACAGTGCGATATAATAAGGTTACAACAGCAGTGTGGTTAGGGCCTTAAACCCTTTTCCATAAACAATTCTGGGCTCAGACCCCAAGTGGAGACACCTCTGGACCCTTATTCCAGCAAACACAACTGCATTAATGGCTGCCAAACTATATATATATAGACACCCAAACAGGTCATTGTAATTGTCATAAATTCATTTGGATTAAAGTGACAGCCAAATTAATTAATAAAAAAACAAACATCCTAGTGTAATATATTACACAGTGTAGGAGAGTACCAACAGCATGAGTAATGTACTGTGTGAGTGAGGTGTGGTATTACAGTATAAATCTGTAATAAATAAATAAATCTCCCATTAGGAATGACAAATGAATAATAGTTACTTTGCTGCAAAATAATAATTTAGAACTGGATTACAGTACTGACAGGTCTATTGGAAGGTAGATAATGTAGCATTTGTGTTTGCACAATCATCTTAAATAGGAAAAACAAGCTACTGTGCTAGTTTGCTTTGGTTTTTGTCTGTTCAGATAGCACTAAGCCAAAAAGTAACACACGGACGAAACCACTGTTTTTCATTAAATGCATCTTGTTGAAAATCAACGGCAATTTTGTTTTTAATTACTATAGGACGCCCAATATAAAAAAAAACTTGAATAGCTTCTAGAATGATTTGCTCTGTGTCAGATTAATTTAAAATCCATTATTATCTCATTACAGAAAATAGCTCAACCTACCATTTTACTAATTAAGAGACAGCGACAGCTACTGCATCCATGATTTTTTACAGTGTAGACTAAAATATGAGGACAGTGTTCCAGTTTTCCTTTTACTCTGCCAAATTATTTGAAATGAAAAATAAAATATTTCTGCCCCTTCTGGCATAACAAATGTAATTCATTCAGGTAAGTCCAAAGGCAAATGAAATATTAATGTCAGTGGTACTAATTACATGTGCTTAAATGTGCTTTTAATCACTTCTTTAATGGCCCAAGGAGTTCCAGGCAGCAACTAACAGTGGGGTTTAGCTTGTTCCCCAAAAAATATTCGATCGACTTTTCAAAACTGTTCACTGCAGTGCAAAGTTAGCCCTGTTTCTTCTAACTCCAAATAGGTCTGCTATTTTTGTTAAATTCAGTGGAATATATTTTTCTTTTCCAAACTTACACCGCTTTGCACGTTTTTTAGCGGCTTTTACAATACCGGATGAAAATGTTTTAATCTTAAATGAAAAGTCGTTTTGAAAATCTCAGTTTCTGTTGAACAAATTGCATGTCTCCTAGGATGATTAGGCCTATTTCCTTAAAGTGTGCATGTCTATAATTTCTATATTTCTATAATTTCTCAATCAAGTGAGGTATATGCAGGAATTATTCACAGCTGTTTGGCTGAATAATGCCTCCCATGATTTTTATGTTAAGTAACAGAGTGAAACACACTGAGGCTTGTGTTCAATGAAGGCTTCAACTCGCCCACCAATTGCAAATTACAAACTCAGCACTTCATGTGGTACTTCCATCACATAGACATAAGAAGCCTGCAGCAAACACAAAACCATTGTCAAGTACCTGGGATCTGTAATTTGGTTTGGTAGGAGGGCTAAAGTTTTAATTTGAATCTGGTCTTAGACTCCAAGAAGGAAAATGACAAAATATGCTTCACTGGCAGTACACCAGTTGGAAAGTTTTTGTACATCCGCCTTCTTTTAAAGCAAATTATCACAACTTCATTCCTGAGGTATCCTGAAACTCTCTGAATCCCCTGTCAAATCTAGGCACCACTGAATTCATCATGTGTCAGACATTTGAAAAACATGGTTTATTGCGCTGAGACAAGTCCTTTTTCCCCCCTCAAAGAGCCATAATTGGGAATCATTTCGCATCACTGTGGAACTCCCCTCTGTAGATTTCCAGACAATCCACCCCAAAATGAACGCTGAACTTGTCAAATTCAATCAGACAACCTGGAATTAGGCATACATATTCATAGAATTTTTGTGATTAATTAAAAAAACAACTCCCAAAACAAAAGCACTGATTTTTTAAGGTTTTGTATTATTAGCACTATTGCTATTATTATTATTATTATTACTACATATCTTGATTCCCTGCATAGCATGCCATTTATCTGAGTTTATTCTGCCATGTTCTTATAAAGAACTTGCTAAATGCAACATAAACAAATCAGCTGAGCCACCACAGCCTAATCAAGGCAATCAGTGGTGTTTTCAAACGTGTACATCACTTGATACGTAGGGCTGGTTTAATCTTTGTCTATGGTTTAATTACTTGTTTTTGCATTTTTATGTGGGAGGGTGATGATGTTTCAGACATCTTATCACCTAGCTGGGAGGATAAAGGACTTTTCAATTACTTTGTTTAGATGCTAATGATTGTATTTCATTAGTAGCCACTCTCATCCCTCATCATCCGTAAATGAATGAATATGCTGTAATTTAAATTATTCGAATTATGAAAATTGCTTTAAAAGGCGACACCGGTATCATCATTTTCAGCTGTGACATAATGTCATTTTAATTTAGATAATTGTTTTAATTGTCTGCGGTCCCATGGTGCACTAATTATTTAATTGTATTGTCTTTTCTGCCCTCTTTTTTTTCCCTCTAACTGAAGGGTATTGCATCTCAATAGGAATCTCTTCAAGAAGTAAAAGAGAAGAGAGTGGGAAAACCATGAAAGTTTCAATACGATGCACCAAGAAGGCCTGCTGCCTTCCAAGTTTCCTAGAGTAGTTCTGTTACATTTATGTTATCTTTAGAAAGCCTGCATCAGAAATAGCAATAGTGGTTATCCCAAGTTTTGTACAGTACGTGCAATTTCCTCCTAGCAGATACTTTTATGAGCATAGTATATCACACAGTACCTAGCTCTTTAATGCTATATATATGTCTTAATCTCTGACTTGACACAGCAATATATCACTGGTATTTTGTACAGATGTCAGCATAGCAGATGAGTCGATCAATGCCTCTTAAGTTAATTTATGTAACAGGACAGAGCTGTAGTGATATGAGCTCATTTTTCCCTCTGTGTAAACTTATTATTCCCAGACTCATTATGTGAACTTGGATCAAATAAATCCATGTTAGATGTGTCACTATAGCCAGCAGCAAGAAACACACTGAAGGTGTGACAAGACAGGTACCTGAAAAACAAGGATACAATGGAGCATTAATACATTGTTAGTATGCAACTCTAAGGAGGAAATTAATTGCTATTGAAAGAAATGGAAAAAATCACAGGAATTAAGTAAGGTCTATTAATTCATATCAAAGTCTCTGGAACACTGGTCTTGCACAAGCAGAGAAGCAGAATGTGCAAGCAGAGTATGTGTGGTTTATCAGACAAAGCACTCAACTAAGATTTTTCAAGTATCAACATACCTGAAATACATCTAATTAAGTGCTCATCCATCTTCTAAATGCCTTAACCAATTCCGAGTCGCAAGGGAGCCGGAGCCTTCCTTGGCAAGCAATGGGCGCAAGGCAGAATACACCCTGGATGGGACACCAGTCCATCACAGGGTAGACGCAGGCAAACACAGACAAGTACACACTCACACCAGGGACAATTTTCCCAGGAGCAAATTAACCTACCAGGATGTCTTTGGACTGTGGGAGTAAACCGGAGCTCCCTGAGGAAACCAAAGCACCCGAAGGAAACCCGCAGGAGAGAACATACAAACTCCACACAGACAGCACTGCAGGTCTGGAATTGAACCCAGGGCCCCAGCGCTGTGAGGCCACACTGCGCCACCCAGAGCTAGATTTCTTTTTCATTAATTCTGCACATGTGGACAAAATGGCCACTGAAACCAAAACAGAAATAAGATCAAATAGACACTTAATTTATGTTATATTAAGGGAATAAAACTCTTCTTGATGAGTGCAGGGTTTAAAGGAATGACATTATATCATATAAGCACTGATTCTTCAATTGGATGGATGTCTTTTAACTAATCAGTTTTACAATACAATTTTTTTTACTTATAATAGTATTAATAAATTTAACACAAAGGCTAACATTATGCATATTAAATGTGAGCATAGTTTGGAATGAAAAACAAAATGCTATACTGCTTAAAATATAAGATGTACAAATGGAACACTTAGTCATTCCCCTAAATACAGGGGATGGAGGTTTGCTTTTAAAACAGTAAAAAACAACAGTTGTGGCATAGTTTTACAGTAAAGTTCTCATGGATTTCTACACCATTCAGATTTATATGTTATTATATCATTCTATAATAATTACTCAAGGGCTTCATTGAACAAATAGGCATTTTGTTGAACATCTGACAATAAGAATACTGCTAGCATAATCAATAAAAATACCATATAATAGGTTTGAATTCTTTTACATGTTACTTATAAGTCAAAGTCATAGAAAAATGACTGACACAACCTGGCAAAATATACGTCTTATACACCATCATTTCTTGGGAGAATTGGAAATGAAAACAGAAATGGCAAGATGCCTAGTTAATCCAGCCTAATTAATTTCTATATTCACAGGAAAAATGTTATTTATTTACAAAACAGCAAAAAATCCAAAATGCATTGAATGCTTTTTAAAGTGATGTACTTATTAGCATAATTATTACAAACAAATTTCCTGACAAATCTGAATTCACAATGAATTTCTAAGAAAGTCATTTATGTACTTTTCCCTATTTTGTATATTAATATTTTCTATTGAACAGTGTTTTATAAAGGCGTTTTAATGCCCAGAAGATGTTTTGAATTTCCTGGACAACAGATCCTTTAAATATGCTCAGAAAAATCTGATCAATGCAGCATCAGTGTAGAAATATCTAATCACATTCACTTACAAGCTCCAGTTTAAGTAATGAGCAGTTGAGGCACACTGGAGAGAACAATCACCTGTCATTACTAGTGATCTATTGCATTGATTGTTTTCATGAGCAGTATAAACAAGAATGTTTACTGTATATACCCACAAAAATCACTCCACAGCCAATCAGTGGGTTTTTTCAGTGAATGTATGACCATAACACTTATTTAATAAACATATTGTATATACGATGTTTTAAATCAAAAACACTTTATTGAAACTTTGTTTTTCTTGGATTGAGTGAAATCTTTGTTGACAGGTACTTTGTCAGGTACTTTCCTGCACAATCCTGCAGATACCATAGTAGTAAATATGTTAATGGAATTAATAAGAACTGTGGCATAACCAATACAAATAAAAGAAAGAAATGTTAATTCTCTAACATGTCAAAGTCCAATAAACCCATTAAAAATGGATCTCCTCTGATAAATGCACCTTATGCACTATAGAGACAAAGTACGAGGGTATCCAATGTATATGTAACACTTTTATACTTAACATATTTGAGCACAGTTATAACATTGACTCATGTTATTTTTTGTCTTTTACAGGTGAGCCCACAAAGATTTGAATGATGGACCATTACGATGTGTCAACAAGAATTAAACTGGTTAAACTCTACTTTAAATATACTGTAGTAGTGTTGTTGCTACTCACAGATTTTAGAGAGGAATTATGATGCAAAAATGTTTTGTGCTGTAAAATGTGATGTGTTAAGCGTACAGTAAAACAAAACTCCCATATTTGTACTTCAATGTAATTTTTAAAAAATGTGGTTTTCTTTAACAGCCTTTTTTGTTTAATTACAAAAATAATTGCATTCGAAATAAATGGGACACCTTGTATCAACTTACTCCTTTGCATTTAACACCTCTACTTCCGGAAATGTCCGGAAACAAACACAGAAAGATATTACAATTTGTGAATGTATCAATTATGCAAACAAAACTGCTCTAGAACTCCAAAGGAGATAAGGTAAGTTTGTGGTCCATGTAAATCCAATATCATTTCTGATAAGTGTGATACTAAACTCAGAAGCACAGAGCATACACCAAACATACACCCTTGATGGAATTCCAGTCCATCAAGGGTTCATACACAACACAAAATAACACAGCACAGCACACAGGAACAATTAGGAGACCCCAATTAATCTCATTGGCTTGTCTTTGGGAGATGGAAGGAAACTAGTACTCAATCCTAATCTGATTATATAAAAATATCAAAAACTAATCTATTGTTTTCAACATATTGATTGACATCACATGAAAAAGCTCTGTACAGTACAAAGCTAAAAACTCATCAACACAAAGATGGCCAAGTCTTTTCACCAAATACCCATCCTTTGTCTCAACATTGTCTAACCACTTTATCCATTACAGAGTTAATGGGAGTTGGAGCCTATACAGGCAAGCACAGGGCACAAACCAGGACACACCATGGTCAGCCCATTGCAGGGCACACAAACACAGATATGCACACACTCACATCAGGGCCAGTTCTCCCAGAAGCCAATTAACCACAATCTCTTAAATTCACTCATTACCTTAGAAATACAGAGCATAACAGAAATGCATGGTTATACTTTATAAATATTTATTTCACTATTGTCAATGAAGTTAATAAGACCTTGTGCACAAAATAATAATATCTGGTACTATTTAAATTATTCTTTGTTAAGTTGTCCCCCTGATAAAGAACAATTCAATTACTGTATATTACTTACATGAATATATCATAATTTAACATACTTTAAAAAGGGTAAAATAATCTTAAAAACTTGAAACCATAATTAAGCAGCCTAGGTGTCTAACAAGTTGAATTGAGGACATATTTCTATGGTAAACAACTTCAGAATTGAAAAATTATAAATCAATCAACACGTTTACTGCTATATTTTCTAGGACATTCTATATACAAACCTTAGATCTGGACACTGGCCAAGAGGTAAATGCAAAAATTTGACTAGACTAGATTTGGATGAAATCATCATGATGTCCATCTGTAATCATTTCCAAAGGCTCCACAGTTCTATTAAAATGAAAGTTGCTAATTATTTCTGCATCCTATTGACACTTATTAGATTTACTGTGTCTCAGTACAGTGCAGGCTTAATTGGCATCCCAAATCACTTAGAAATCGATTTTTTGCTTCTTAATGCTAACATTAAAACATGAAATTACCCATGTAACAGACAGGCAGTGTATCTTTGATGTGGGTTCTAACTAACCAAAAGCACATTGTATTCTGTATCTTCCTCCTCTTTCTCATCCGCACGTTACAGTTCATCTGATAAAACCAGGAAGCTGTTACAGCTTCTACAGTAGTTTCTCGTGAAAGCTAAGTAATGCTTCTCGATATCCGATTGGTTTAAAAATGTATTGTGTACTTACAAAAAACGTCTTTCAATTATTTAAATTATTTTTCAAATATTCCACAGCGCGTCTGTATTATAATTCAGTCGGAATTGTTTGCTTGTTTTCACTCCACATATTAACAGAACACACAAATGTTGACTAGAACTGAAAGGAAATAGGACTCGACATGCATGGCCTTAATTGTTTAAATTAACACAAATGGCAGTTGGTTAACGGCATAAT